>NW_027618292.1:0-78161 GCF_964187855.1 Myxine glutinosa
CAGGCGTCCCTGCGCCTCCCATACATTCTGTTACACACTTTTCCCGCACACAGTCTGGAACACCCACTGGTGTGCACTCTCCTGATACACACACAATAATCGCACACTTTTTCTCCACGCACTTTTCTCGTGCACATTCCGTCATACACTTTTCGCTCACATGCTTGCGCTCCGGTGCACACTTTGCTCACACGTGCACCAGTCGCCCTCATACACCGCACAATGGACCTTCCACGACCGCCCGGGTTTCGTTTCTTTCCCAAACGCACCAAAAACCCATTGGCGCCAAACACATTCGCGCCATAATTGCTACTTCCCTTGGGGACCTCCTTTCCCGCCAGCACATGCAAACTTTCCATTGAGTTAGCAAGCCCGACATCACGATGCAAATACAAACTTTGGGCGGGTTCCATTTCTACCTCCCGCGATTTATTTACTTTCTCTCCCATCTCCTCAATTTCAATTACAATCATTTATTTGACGACCGCCGGTGCGCATAAAATTTCTTTTTCCAATTTGACGATCGCCAGTTTTTCTACACCCCGCGTCGCGATTTCTATACCCCCGGTCAATTTGGCTGTGCCTTGCACTACCTCACTCTCCATGCGTTCCTCACACCGCGTCACCTCGTCGTGCCCCATTGCGACCTCCTCGCTCAACCTGCGCCCAATGTCCTCCCCCATTTCTTTTATTTCCGGGATGTATTTGTCACTTCGGGCGTCCATTTTGTTTTCCAACCCATTTTTCACCTCTTCCAATTCCCGGGTGGATTTGTCCCCCATTTCCTTCAATTGACCACCCATTTTTTTCATGTCCCGGGTGGATTTGTCACTCGCCATTTCTATGGTTGCTCGTAATTGAGTTAGGAGCATGTACAGGTCTGAAACCGCTGGCACCGCGGGCTCGGCTCTCGCCGCCACGTGCATGGCGCCGCCATTTTCTTCGCCAGCTACTGCCCCCTCATCAAATCTCCCTTTGTCTACCAGCTCATCCTGTGGGTCCTGGGTCATCAATTCTACATCTACCTCATCTTCTACCCCCACTGGCATTCAACAGTCTTGGATAGCCATGGTACAAATACAATTTGGCTTTTACTACTAAATTTCGGTCGCTCGTAATTTTCGAGTACGTGAAGCGCACCCCCGGTCTAATCTCACTCCCTGACACCAAATGTTACGGCCAATATGTAAATTTGGTGTCCAAAATTTTGTCCAGGGTTCCAAATCCCCACTCCTGACTACCAATTGTTATGGTTTTCCACCGCCCTTCCTACCCTTACCAAGGGGAGATTAAGCCACTTGTTCTTTCTGGGCCGGCATAACAGAGACTTGAAACGCCCCTCCCGGGCAAACGCAAGGTAGGGTTTCGGGACAAGTCTCGCACGTACCTAAATACCTGCACCACCACGGAAGCGGGGAACCAAGCCTCGCATGGGCCACGTGTAATTTGGGTACAGTGAGCGGATTGCGTACCACGTGGTCCGTGCAGTTACCGTTTGTATTGGAACCCGATTAGAGCGGTTTTATTTGTACCACGCTTAGTCAATGATGGAAAACACGAGACGGTCGAATAAAGGAAGAACACTATTTAATTATTATTTACACTTATATGTACAAGTCGGTAGAAAGCAGACACAGAGCAGAACTTAAGTAGTCTTATATTAAACCCAGACATGGGCCCGCTCACACTCACAAAGGGGAAATGCAGGTAGGATGGTGTTCATGCGCTGCCTTGGTCATCCAGGAATGGCGTCGCCCGGCGTAGCTCTCCACGGTCATAGCACGTCCCGCGATGAAAGCAAGCAGGTGGTGGAAAGGACCCTTGTAGCAAGTCTCTCGAACGAAGGGCAGATGAGGCAGGAGGGTGGGAGGGAATGTACGCGTCTCGCGGCGGCTTGGCGGTTTTCCACAGCGCGTTGGGTTACCGGCGCGCTATCACTCGCGTAACCCAATAGAGGCTCAGCCTCAAGCTCAACAGAGCGTCCAATTTGGTAAGAGCTTATAATTTAGTTCATGCGCATCTTTTCTCAGAACTCGCAACTCTCATCAACCCGTGCCTCTCCTATAATTCAATGCACAAGCTCACCTCTCCCCGAACTGCTAACTCTCAGCAGGACTCACAAGCTCACCTTTCCACTCGACTGCTCGTGGGGGCTTCGCGCAATGGGTTTTATTGCCACACCCTGAGCCTTCTCGAATGTTCCAACCACACCCTGTGACGCAGTGCTGCAGCCACTCCCTTTGAGCCCTGATTGGTGGCTCGCGCTTAAGGCCCGGTCACAACCCACCGTGCATGTTTTTAGTCCGTGCGTTTTTTGGGTAGGCCACGGCCGCCACGTTTTTCCGAAAACGTGGGGAGGGAGTGGCAAGAGTAGGGAGAGAGTACGTCAAAGCACGTCACTCGCACGGTTGCGCAAGGTGTAAGTACGTGGCCCGCATGCCACGCCTGGCCGTGAGCGGTTGCATGCATCGTACGTTGCACACGTGGTAAGTGAGTTGTACGTGCTTACAACTTGCTTACAACATACGATCTCCGTGCGATTGCCACGTTATCGTACGGAGGCCGTACTTACACGTGCTGCTCACGTACGGTGTCCTTACTCACTCGCATGTTGTAAGTGCGTGGAAGTGCGCCATCTGTAGAGCAAGTGACCATGGGAAAAATTTAAAAGACTCACGGAGTCAGTGCGTTGTGCGCTCATTGGCTGTAGAAGGCACGCGCGTCACCCGTACTGGGGTGAATCCGTAGCCCGACCGCATCACGAACGCAGCGAAAGTTCCTCATGCACTAAAAGTGCTACGGCGTGTTTGCGTGCTCACAAATCCGTACTGAGGTGGTACTCACCACGTACAGATCCCCAAATTGTGCCCACGTTTTTGCAAGTAGACAGCACGCACTTGCAAGTACGGCGGGTTGGGACCACGGCTTTACCGTCAGCTTCTCTGCCGCCCTCATTCGGTCCCTGCTCGATTTGCCAGGCCTGCCTCGTGTTAATTCGCGCCAAAACGCCAAAGG
Source organism: Myxine glutinosa (assembly GCF_964187855.1). NCBI lineage: Eukaryota > Metazoa > Chordata > Myxini > Myxiniformes > Myxinidae > Myxine > Myxine glutinosa. The sequence continues at coordinate 3,016 of NW_027618292.1, forward strand.
CAGCACAAGGAGGCATAAGGCAATGGAGGACCTACTCTCATTATTCTACTCAACGCAAAACGAACACAGGAAAAGGACCATTCTCACACATACTAAGAAATAACTGAACTATTGCGAGGCTACATGTTGTAGTGTGACTAAACTATGAGGTTAAAATTTAACCTTTATTGTACAAAACTCAAAACCGCAACAATATATATATATATATATATATATAATTATATATATATATATATATATAAAATTATATATATATATATATATATATATATATATATAATTATATATATATATATATATATATATATATTGTTGCGAATATGGAATTTGGCCTCCATATCCGCTTGTAAATATTCCCCTATTTTCTCCAATACTCCCCAACTTTCCCCGATCCCCCATTCCCTAGTCCCATTGCATGTAAATAACAATCAGTAGAGCCGACCTTCCCCTTATTCCCCCATTAAATGTCGTGCCCAGGTCCACCGCACCACACGTAGACAACTTTCGGACATCTTCCTAGTTATTCTTATTCTATGTCAGTTAAGGCCTCGTCTCCATTAATTATGACTCTTCGTTGCACCAGAATGTGATTATATGGCATCAGTAGTGAGTTTAGGACCTTTCCCATACCTCCTCCCATCTTCTTCCCCAAACAACAACAATAACAACAACTACAACAACAATTACAACAACAACAGAGGAGATGGCGGCGGAGCGGGGGAGGATGCGTCCTCACACCGGCTCGATTAGCTCCAGACCATGCGCTCCACGGGGTTACCCCGAAGGGGCTGGCTGTCAGCTCCTCGTCAGGGGCGGAGCCAGTAACCCCCCCCGCACGCACCCAATGAGAAGCAACGTGCCGATTCCACGAGGCGGAGCTAACGAGCCGAGGGCGTGTCACTCCCCGCCGGATATACGCAGCCGCTTGCCGGACGTGACGTCAGATGCGCCTCAGCTTGGAGACTGGAGAGAGAAGCCACCGCCACCCCCAGCGCGACGATACCTCCCCGCATCTCTGGACCGGACCGAGTCGATTCTGCCTTGAGCCAAGAGTGCACCTTGAGCCATCGCGACCTGCCTTTCCTTTTCATCAACCCCCGTGTGAGTCAGCATTTTGTCCCGTGTGTCTGTCGTCTGTCCGGGGTTAATATAAGAGTGTGTCTAAGTGCCTGTCTTCCTGTAATATACCTCTAGCCCCTGTAATCTAACCTTTTTCCGTACGAATATACTTGAGAATCGAAACGTTGGTGTCGTATTGTGTGATTGTAATCCAGCCGGGTGTCTTCTTTTTCTTATTGAGCCAGCGTAGCGCGACTTCGTCAACGGCGAGTATAGTCGGGTAATTTGTGCGGACACGACGGCCATTCCGCTCGGCCCACTTTAACATCAAAGTCGTGTCTGTAACAATTGGTGTCGGGAGTGAGATTCGAGGCCCGACCAAATTTTGAAAAAAAAAAAAAAACGAATAGAGGAAAAAAAAAAAAAAATTTGGTCAAAATTTGGAGCGGCCGAAATTTGTTTTGTTTTACGAAACTCGAATTTTGCAAGTCGCGCTATGGCGGATCAAGACGGCTGGGGTCCGGTAGGGGAGAGTGAGGCAGGGTCGGTCCAGGACCAAATTGAGGGACGTGAGGAGAGCGAAGCAGCGAGGGTAGCAGACGCGCAAAATGGCGCCTCGCTGGTCACCGCGCCCGCGACCGTGGCAGCGCCCCTGGTGGATCCGAACCTTTTTATGTTGCAAATGAGGGCCCTTATGGAACGAATGGGAGACCAAATTGTGGGAATGAGGGCTCAGGGTGAGCGATTAGAGGGCCAAATGGGGGTAATGGGGAACCGGATGGATGCTCAGGGTGAGCGATTAGAGGGCCAAATGGGGGTAATGAGGGACGAAGCGAGGGGTACTGGTGAGGGGTTAGACAAGAAATTTGGGAAGTTAGACAATAATTTTGAGGAGTTAGACAAGAAATTTGGGAAGTTAGACAATAATTTTGAGGAGTTAGACAAGAAATTTGGGAAGTTAGACAATAATTTTGAGGGGTTAGACAACGGGATAAAAGAGGTGAGAAATGGGTTAATGGGGGTAGAAAACAGAATGGCCGCTCAAGAGAATCAAATGGAAGGGATGCAAAAGGGGTTAGAGGGGTTAGAAAACAGTATGGAAGGCAAATTGAGGGACATGAGGGACCAAGCGGAAAGGGAAGTTAAACAAATGGAGCAGCAGATAGAGGGGGTCAGAATGGGGGTAGAAACCAAACTGGATGCTCACAGGGAGGAAATGGAGCAGATGAGGGTGGCATCTGGGCAGGAGATGCAAGTGATGGGAGAGGAGATCAGAAGAGGAGTGAGTGAGGAGGTCGGAGGAGTGCGCGAGGAGGTGAGGCACTGTAAGGAGCGCATGGAGAAAGAGGTGAGAAAGGGGACTGTAAAATTGCAAGGTGGTATAGAGGAGTTGACGCTGGGAGTAGAACAACTGACAGTGGGACAAAAGGAGTTGGGGGACCAGGTAAAGAAGAACACAGCGGTAATAGAGGGTTTAAAATCGACACAGAAGGAGATGAAAAAGGACGTAGGGGTAATTAAAAAAGAGTGCCAGACGGTACATGAGGACCTGACGAGGAAAATGGACAAGGTGGTAGAGGTAATGGAGGTTAAAGAGCGGGAGGTGCGGGAGCACATAGAAAAAAATAAAGTGGAGTTAGAGGAAGAACTTAAAGGGGCGCACGAAGAGATGAAGGAGATGAAGCAAAAATTAGAAGAAGTGGAAGAAGGGGTGAGCGAAATTAAGAAGCGACGGAGAGAGGATAAGAAAGAGATAAAGGAGGAAGTAAAAGAATTGGTCCAAAGTCTGTGTTCGGATCGTGATGATGTGCTCATTAACCGGATGAGGGATTCGCAGGTGATGGAGGAGAAGCGAAGAGAAAGAGGACCCGGTGTAAGTGGTGACCAATATGGTCGTGCGTATGATGCGCCAGGTGATTTAATAAGCTTGGGGGTCGAGATAGACCCGGATGTTCGTGAGAGGCCAAGAGTGAGGTGTATGGCTGGTCCGGAGGGTATGGAACGAGAGGTGCGAGGTGTGGGTGAGCAAGGTTGTGGTGGTATGGAATGGGTAGCGGGTTGCGGAGGTGTGACCCATGCATCGACACCAACAGGGGTAGTTGTTGGAGGGACCGGGGAGGCACGAGAGCCCCTTGGGGGTAATGTACTGTGGGGGCCCGGCCGGTTCGGCCCCGCGCTGACCCCGCAAGGGGCGACGCACGGGGTCCGGCCGGCGGGCAACGACTCGCATACGAGGTGGTCCCACAAGGTCCCACTCGCGCCGTATGACGGCAAGAGTGATCTACGCGCGTACCTGGCGCAGTTCGACTGTGTGTGTAAGGGTAACGGTTGGGGTGAGGACGAAGGTGGAGTACACCTGGTGGCCGCATTGCGCGGCGCGGCGGCGGAGGTGCTGACGGCATTACCAGCGGGTGCTCTCACCCTGCCAGCCCTCCGCGACGCCCTAATTAATCGATTTGGAATAGAACAGCAGAGCGAGCTTGTTAAAGCTCAGCTCGCGCTGCGAAAGCGCAAGCCCCAGGAAGCCATCGGGGAACTTGCCCACGACATTCGCCGCGCAGTGGGGATCGCACATGCTAGCATGGCAGCGGATTCCCGGGAGAGCCTGGCGCTGGACCATTTTATCCAGGCCCTCCCGGATATTGAGCTCCGGCAACAGCTCGCCATGTGGCGCCCGCAGACTCTGAGCCAGGCGGCTGACGCTGCGGCCCGTTGGGAAGCAGCGAGGCCCCTGGCCCGGGGGGGCGAGCGTCTCGCAATGGCGGTCCGCCAGATGGGACCCCCGATGGAGGGCGGACCCCTTAGGGGGCCCGCCCCCGACGTGGGTCCTGACCTGGCGGGCATGGTCCGGAGGCTGGTGGACCAGCGCCTGGCAGGACCTGGACCATGGCAGGCGGCCCCGGAGGTGGCCCGCGGTGGACCACGAGCGGGTAATCCAATTCGGACCTACAGGGGGGGGAATTTGGAATTCCGGAGGCAAGCACCTTACCAGGTGAGGTGCTATACCTGCAACCGCCTGGGTCACCTGGCGCGGCACTGTCGAAACGCGCGCCGGGATGATCCCCGGCAGTTGAGGTCCTCAACTCCGCCCAGGGGGGAGCGGGTTAGCCGACCCCAGACACCCCCCCGCCAGACCCCGGGAAACTAGAAGGTGTCGGGCACGTAGGGCGGTGTTCGGCAGCAGAGGATGGAGGAGAGCCCTCATTGACGCGACAGGTCATTTATTGTGGCCAAATTGGAACCGGTAGCCTGACAATTAGATGCAAAATTGCCGGCGTGGGGGTAGACGCCGTAGTGGACACAGGAGCTAGCGCCACGATCATCAGCCCTGTGGTCCTTGATTCGAGTGCAGGTGGCTGGGATAAGATCCAGCGCCTGCAAAATTATAGTTTGCAGCTTGCTACCGGGGTAACGGCCCCGATCATAGGGCGTGGTTCTGTGACCCTCAAGTTAGGGTCGGTAAGGAGGGAGATAGATGTTTGGGTGGCGGAGGTGTGCGACCCATGTTTAATAGGGTTGGACCTGTTGACTGCCAGCGGTTGTAAAATCGACTTGTGCCGGGGGATCCTGCAGGTGGGAGTAGAAGAGCTGCCGTTAGGGGGAGTGAGCACGGCCGAGAGAGCGGAGCTGGAGGCTTCCGAGGCCGTGACCATCCCCCCAAGGGCCGAGGCGATAGTGCCGGCCCGGTGGGCAGCTCGCCCAACATGGCAGGAGTCCTGCGGCCTGGTCGAACCGGTGGCAGCGCAGTCCATACCGGGTTTAATCGTGGGCCGCACCCTTGTAAAAACGGACGGACCGGTAGTGGCCGTCCGAGTAGTAAATGTGAGTACAGAACCACGCACTATAGTAAGGGGCACGAGGGTAGCTGGCTGCACCCCAGTTGAGGAAGTCGCGACAGTGAGGGGCGAGAACGTCCAGCCGAGCCGACCCCGGGGGGAGCCTTCAATAACAAGTAGGAATTGGCCCGAGCCCATTTGCGAGATGGTAAATCGTAGTAGCGTAGAGTTGGGAGGTACCCAGAGGGAGGCCTTACACAAACTGGTTGGGTCCCATTTGGACCTCTTCTCCCTGTCCACCGAGGATATTGGACGTACGGGCCTGGTGAAACATCAGATCCACACCGGTGAGGCCCGGCCTATTCGTCAGGCCGCCCGACGGCTCCCTTGGAGCAAGAGGGCGGAAGCTGACGAGCAGGTTGCAAAAATGCTCGACGCAGGTGTGATCGAGCCCTCGGGAAGTCCTTGGATGTCACCTGTTGTGCTGGTCAAAAAGAAGGATGGGACCACGCGGTTCTGCGTGGACTATCGCCAGCTAAACAACGTGACACTCAAGGACTCATATCCCCTGCCAAGGATTGATGACACCCTCGATGCCGTTGCGGGCTCAAATTGGTTCACAACTTTGGACCTCAAGAGTGGGTATTGGCAGGTGGAGATGGATAGGGCAGGGAAGGAGAAAACGGCATTTTCCACAGGTAAGGGACTGTATCAGTTTACTGTGATGCCGTTTGGTTTGTGTAACGCCCCCGCCACCTTTGAGAGATTGATGGAGCATGTACTAGGCGGCATGCCATGGCAATCATGCCTGGTGTACCTGGATGACGTCCTGGTACATGCCCAAACGTTCCCCCAGGCACTAGCTAATTTGGACCAGGTGTTCGGGTGCCTCAGACAGGCAGGGTTGAAGCTGAACCCGAGTAAGTGCACTTTGTTTGCAAGAGAGGTGGCCTATCTAGGTCACGTGATTGGCCGCGAGGGGGTAAAAACAGACCCAGACAAAATTAAAGCGGTAGAGGAGTGGCCCGCACCACGTACCATCAAAGAGGTGCGGGGATTTTTGGGACTCTGCTCCTACTACCGGCGCTTTGTGGCGAAATTTGCGGAGTTGGCCCGTCCCCTCCACCGGCTTACGGAGAAGGGGACGCGATTTAATTGGACACGGGAGTGCCACGAGGCCTTCCAAAAATTGAAGGGGTGTCTAACATCCGCACCCCTTCTAGCTTACCCCACTAGTGACGGGACATTTACCCTGGACACGGATGCGAGCCAGGAAGGATTGGGCGCAGTTTTGTCTCAGACACAGGAGGGCGTGGAGAGAGTGATTGGTTATTATAGTCGGGCCTTAAGTAGGCCCGAGAGAAATTATTGCGTCACTCGCAAAGAGTTATTGGCTATGCTGGCTGCCATGAACCATTTCCACCCGTACTTGTACGGGCGGAAATTTTTGGTTAGAACTGACCATTCCTCCTTGCAATGGCTCCTTCGGTTCAAGGAACCGGAGGGCCAAATTGCAAGGTGGTTGGAAAAGTTGCAGCAGTACGATTTTGATGTGGCCCATAGGGCCGGGAAGGCCCATGGTAATGCGGACGCACTCTCTCGGCGTCCTTGTCTGGGGGAAAACTGTAAATTTTGTGCGAGACACGAGGAGAGGGAGCAATTGGGCGATTCCGCCCCGATTCTCGTCGTCCGGGCAACCCGGGTGAGAGGGCCAATTTTGCCACTAACCGCGGACGAGGAATTTGGAGAGTTGGCTTGGAGCACGGCCCAGCAGGAGGATCCTGTTCTGGGGCCGGTGTTCCAATGGGTCAAATTGGGGCAAAGACCAAAGGGGGAAGAGGTCACCCCCCTCGGGGCGCAGACAAAGGCATATTGGGCTCAGTGGCAGACCCTGGAATTGAAAGGCAACATCTTGTATCGCAAGTGGGTGGAGGTTCCCTCTGATCGAACTTCCTGGCTGGTGATAGTCCCTGACAAATTCAAGAACGTCATATTGCAACAGGTGCATGGTACCCGCTCCGGCGGCCATTTGGGCAGGACAAAGACAATATCTCGGGTCCGCCGGAGGTTCTATTGGGTGAATATGGGGCGCGACATACAGGACTGGTGTCGGAGATGCGACGCCTGTTCTGCCAAAAAGGGACCAGCACGGAGGATGAGGGCCCCCCTTCAATTACATCAGGTGGGGGCCCCCCTTGAGCGGGTGGCTATGGATATTCTAGGACCGCTGCCCCGCACCCGCCAAGGTAATAAGTATATCCTCGTTGTAATGGACTATTTCACCAAGTGGCCGGAGGCCTACGCCCTCCCCAACCAAGAAGCAGGGGTGGTAGCGCAGGCCTTCGTGGAAGGATTTGTGTGCCGGCATGGGATTCCACAGGAGTTGCACACCGACCAGGGACGAAATTTTGAGAGCAAATTGCTAAAAGATGTGTGCAGTCTCCTGTCAATTCGGAAAACCAGAACAACGCCTTTAAGACCTCAATCTGACGGGATGGTGGAAAGATTCAATCGAACTCTAATCCAACAACTGGCACTGTTCACCACCACCCGTCAGGATGACTGGGACGAACATCTCCCTTACTTGCTCATGGCCTACCGAACCAGCCAGCACGGGGCCACCGCATGCAGTCCAGCGTTGCTTATGTATGGGCGGGAGTTACGGGCTCCCGCCGACTTGCTATGCGGTCCCGTGCCAGACACAGTGGTTAACCCGCCGAGGGAGGGGTACGCACGTCACCTAGAGGAAGGCATGGAGCTAGTCCATGCCTTCGCCCGCCGCCAACTCCATCTGGCGGGGGAAAAGATGAAGCGCAGGTACGACGACCGGAGCCAGGGGAGTCAATACGCTCCGGGGATGAAGATTTGGTTCTTTAATCCCCGGAGGCGGAAGGGAAGGTGCCCAAAACTCACCTCCCCCTGGCAAGGCCCAGGAGTCGTCCTGTCGCAAATCTGTGACGTGGTCTTTAAGATCAAAATGGGGCCACGAGCCCTCCCTCGGATCGTCCACGCCGACCGGATAAGACCTTACACCGGCGAGCAGGCGCCCCCGTGGATCGCCTCGGCTTTAGATGCCGAGGCGGGACCCAGTACCTCTGAATAAGGGGGGCTTATTAGTGCCAGAGGACTGGGGGATTGAGGAGCGATAGGCCCGGTGGGAGAGGGTGGCATCCCTGCCACCTTTCCCATGTGTGGGGCAAAGGAGCAATAGCTTATGGGGTGTATGGCAGTGAAAACTAGCCCGGGTGGGTTAGGTTATATCAATAGGGCCCTAGAAGATGACAGTAGGTAACGTTAAGTTTAGTTAGTGACTGATACCTGTAGTGGGGACGCAGGTAGATTAGTATGGATGATAATGACGTGGGAGCGCAATAGTTTAAAGGGACGACTGGGAAGCGCAAGTTTCAGAAGGGAGTAGTTAGCTGAGATGATGCCGTGTTTGGGAGAATTGAACAGGTGTGATTGCACAGGTGTGCAACTGGACAGGTGTGTGGAGCAGTGTATGAGTAGTGAGTGTTGTGGATCAGCGCGAATGCGCTTGGGGAGAGAAGGGTGCCGGTGGCACCAGGTGTGAGAGCACAGGTGTGCAAGTACAGGTGTGTGGAGAAAGTTGGAGTAAGTGGTACGGAGTGGTGTGCATGGTGCGAAGGTGTGGATGGGGGAAGAGTGGACCCCTTTCACGAGTACCCGGGGCGGGTAGTGTAAGTATTAGGTAGAGGGTGCAGGTAAATTGTGGTTGGATATTGGCATTTGTGGTGCGGTTGCAGAATGGTATTGTGGATGGGTGCATTAGTGTTGTGGAAATGGCTGGGCGTGTAGCCTGTTAGTGTGTGTAGTTGGTTGGGCACTCCACCACTGTGAGGATGTCGGCCAGGTGAGGCCGCAGGTGGGCTCTGGGAGCCGGTAGTTGTGAGTGGGTGCCTGAGGATCCCGGGTGTGGATCGGGCAGCCCAGTGCCAGAGAGGGCACGGAGTGGGGAGAGCGCCAGAGGGCCTTCCCCAGGTAGATAGGTTAGGGTAAGGAGCAGGTAAGCTCGGAGGCAACTGCAGTGGTGGAGGGGTGCAGGTGGGTAGACCCACTGGGAGAGGTACACGCCACAGCCCAGAAATTGTACGAGGGCACCGGGAGATGAATCGGGGGAGTGAGACCCCAAATTGAAGAGCACCACAGTTTGGCCAATGGGAATTGGTTTTTAGAACCCATAGTGTAAGAGGGCCAATGGTTTGGCCGGAGAAAGACCCCGGGTAGTGTAAAGTTGTTAAAGTCATTTAGGAAATAGTTAGGATTGATGAACCTGTCGCACCATACGCAGCCACTTACCTGTGGTGATGATGATGACTCCACACCTGTGTTTTCTTTGTTTTGTGCAGGAAATGAAATTGCTGTGGATTTGTGAGACGCATCACGACGTGGATGAGACATTGGGGTGATTCCATCTCTCCCTCCCTAGGAGGGACTGATGATGAATTGGTAATGGCAAATTTTGATGTTGAGTTGAAAATGGCAAATTTTGATGAGAGTTGAAAATGGCAAATTTGATTGGTTAGGAGGGAGAGAAGACGAATTTGGTTTATGGGAGGAACGGGGAAGACAGTAGGGATGTTTGTTGATTTGTAAAGTAGATGTTTATGGGTAGTGTTGTGTTTTGTGGATACAGTAAGGGGTAAGGGAGGGGCCATGTAGGTTACCTGGTGGGGGGGGGGCGTACGATAGGAACGTACCTGTCTCACCTGGTTCCCATGTGCCCCCAGTGTGCATTACCTTATATTGCGTGCACTTTTGCGCCCTTACCACCTTACTCACTTGTTTCTTCTTTTGTCTCCCACCTCCGAGGATCTGGCTTTGGGGTAGAGAGAGAGGAGAGAGAGGTGCTGGCTACGCAGTTGTGGGCCTGCACTTTCGCTGTTGGCTGCCTGGATCGATACACCATATGGACCGCAATGTTTGTGGCCACCCACAATGGACCGCAGCTCTTTTGCGGCCAAGCACCACCCGTGGAAGGACCTATGGGTCAACGTGGCACCTATGCCATAAAGGTGAACCACTGTTAATTAACACCAAGTGCACCACAAGAAGAGCAAGAGACACCTGCAGGGTTAGGGGTTGTCGAATTTATTTTTATTCCAATGAACAATGGTGACTGCACCGATTGGTGGTGGGGTGGTGCTTTTGATGCTCGGGAAGGGTGCTCTGCACGTTATTAAAGGCCGTCGGCCACAGAGCACTCGTGGGTTGGTGTATCGATGTTGGCAAGCGCGCTCTCTCTATGCATAACATCTGCATGTGTTCCTCCAAAGACAGGTCCTGGATCGTAGTGTAGATATCAGCGTAATCTTGTAAATAATGCTCCCTACCGGCTGTATGTTTAGTTTGAGAATTCTTTCCGGATTCGGTTATCCTGTGGGTGTGTTTCTGTGAGGAGAAGGGTGCAACGTCGCAGGGGGACATATTTACTCATTTGTGAATATCTGTAAAACTGTCGCACTCAGGGTAGAGTTAATAGTAGAGGGAACTACATTGCGTGCCACACTAAAGTAGGTAAAAATTTATCGGGTCGGGACGCCCCGAGGGTAGAGAAGGGTGCAATGTTGCGAATATGGAATTTGGCCTCCATATCCGCTTGTAAATATTCCCCTATTTTCTCCAATACTCCCCAACTTTCCCCGATCCCCCATTCCCTAGTCCCATTGCATGTAAATAACAATCAGTAGAGCCGACCTTCCCCTTATTCCCCCATTAAATGTCGTGCCCAGGTCCACCGCACCACACGTAGACAACTTTCGGACATCTTCCTAGTTATTCTTATTCTATGTCAGTTAAGGCCTCGTCTCCATTAATTATGACTCTTCGTTGCACCAGAATGTGATTATATGGCATCAGTAGTGAGTTTAGGACCTTTCCCATACCTCCTCCCATCTTCTTCCCCAAACAACAACAATAACAACAACTACAACAACAATTACAACAACAACAGAGGAGATGGCGGCGGAGCGGGGGAGGATGCGTCCTCACACCGGCTCGATTAGCTCCAGACCATGCGCTCCACGGGGTTACCCCGAAGGGGCTGGCTGTCAGCTCCTCGTCAGGGGCGGAGCCAGTAACCCCCCCCGCACGCACCCAATGAGAAGCAACGTGCCGATTCCACGAGGCGGAGCTAACGAGCCGAGGGCGTGTCACTCCCCGCCGGATATACGCAGCCGCTTGCCGGACGTGACGTCAGATGCGCCTCAGCTTGGAGACTGGAGAGAGAAGCCACCGCCACCCCCAGCGCGACGATACCTCCCCGCATCTCTGGACCGGACCGAGTCGATTCTGCCTTGAGCCAAGAGTGCACCTTGAGCCATCGCGACCTGCCTTTCCTTTTCATCAACCCCCGTGTGAGTCAGCATTTTGTCCCGTGTGTCTGTCGTCTGTCCGGGGTTAATATAAGAGTGTGTCTAAGTGCCTGTCTTCCTGTAATATACCTCTAGCCCCTGTAATCTAACCTTTTTCCGTACGAATATACTTGAGAATCGAAACGTTGGTGTCGTATTGTGTGATTGTAATCCAGCCGGGTGTCTTCTTTTTCTTATTGAGCCAGCGTAGCGCGACTTCGTCAACGGCGAGTATAGTCGGGTAATTTGTGCGGACACGACGGCCATTCCGCTCGGCCCACTTTAACATCAAAGTCGTGTCTGTAACAATATATATATATACATATATATATATATATATATATATATATATATATATATATATATATATATACATATATATATATATATATATATATATATATATATATATACATATATATATACACATATATATATACTGTATATATATATATATATATATATATATATATATATATATATATATATATATATATATATATATATATATATATATATATATATATATATATATGTATATATTGTTATGGATCCGGGGGACGACACTCCCCTTACCGAGGGGGATTTAATCCCCTCTTCTTTTTAAGCTGGCTGTCCGACCGGTCCTGGGGGTATGTCGTCACGCCCGGTCAGCGCTGAATATGGTATTAGGCCAATCCTTCCTATGACCTAAGTACCAGCGCCTTCCGGTACGCAAGGAAATACTCCCGCCCGGGCCGCAGCGTAGTTGATGGATTGCGCCGAGTGAAGCGAGCCGCGACGCGGGCCGTTAACAGATTACCCCGATTATAAAGCGGTTCGGCCAAAATCGTGCCACAGGTACTCAATTGAAAGAAATCAAGAAAGCGATCGGACGAGAATGAAACCAAAGTAAGGAGGAACAGGTATTTATTTACTACTATACAAAACCAAAGAAACCAAAGGAGAAACGAAAGTAATTTACAGAACGAAGAAGAAGAAGAAGATACACAGTGCAATTCTTAACTATACAGGCTTAACTTATACCCCAGGGACAAGACGAATAGAACAAACTCACGTACACAAAAGGGGATTGCAGGCAGGAATGGCTGGACGAAGGATAAGAAGGGTCCGTGCAGAACGGCAGGGCTGGAAGCGAGCGGCCGCCGACTCCCCGCACTCGGGTTCACACGGCAGGGCTGCTCGAAGCAGCGCGTCAGAGCTTTACGCGGCAGGGCTGCTCGAAGCAGCGTCTCGGAGCTTCACGCAGCTGGTCTCTCCTGCCTTCTCACCGACTCTCTGGAACCTCCTCATGCGCGTCTCTCTCAACTCCAATTCGTACCTTCTTTGTCCAACTCATCTGCGCGTCTCGTTCTTGTGGGGGCCTCGCGCCCAGGGTTTTATAACCACCCCTTTGGAACCCTCTCGAACTTGCCAGATCTTTCTTGCCACGCCCTATCAAGCCATGCCCACCGATTCCTGGTTGGTCGTTAGGGGCTCTCTGGCTCCACCTTTGATGACGAGGTGGGGCCACGCCCTTCTTCTCTGATCCTCGCCTCGTGGGCAATGGAGTTTGGGGCGATGTGGAGCCAGTAAACACAGCCCCATGCAACTTACTGGCACTTTTAGGAGGCCATTGGGGATATTGAAAGGGATCTATCTCATTTGATTGATGCAACGTAGAGTCAACTATTGGAAACACAGCCTTAGCTGGAACACATAATAATGATACAACTATGAAAAGGGCCTATGATTCGCTACGTGTTGCAATGTGGACTAACTAAGGTGCAATTATTTCAATTAACAGCCAATTAAGGGGAAATGTACACAGGGGTTATTTATAAGGGAATTTACTACTAAATTTACATGTGAAGGTTCTAAAAACCGCAACAACAATATAACTATTTTCTCAATCTTTTATGAAATCGTACCAAACTTCTGGTATGCACATATCTCTCCCGTCGGTATGTCCTAAGGGTATTTGTTTTGAAAAAATTGTACTATTTTAAAAAAAAAATTTTGGGATTTTTTTTTTTTTTCAGCTTAAGTTTTCAACTTCAATTGTTTAGAAAATGTGATATCACGTTTATTACAAATACATTTGTGCAAAATAATTGTTTGAGGTTGTGAAGTGTTTTTAATAAGGTTGTGGTGGTTTTGAATCACGTGGTGGTGAAGTGTTTTTAAATCACATGGTGGTGAGGTGTTTTTAAATCACATGGTGGTGAGGTGTTTTTAAATCACATGGTGGTGAGGTGTTTTTAAATCACATGGTGGTGAGGTGTTTTGAATTAGTTGGTGGTGAGGTGTTTTGAATTAGTTGGTGGTGAGGTGTTTTGAATCACGTGGTGGTGAGGTGTTTTTAAATCACATGGTGGTGAGGTGTTTTTAAATCACATGGTGGTGAGGTGTTTTTAAATCACATGGTGGTGAGGTGTTTTTAAATCACATGGTGGTGAGGTGTTTTGAATTAGTTGGTGGTGAGGTGTTTTGAATTAGTTGGTGGTGAGGTGTTTTGAATCACGTGGTGGTGAGGTGTTTTGAATTACTTGGGGGTGAGGTGTTTTTAAATGACGTGGTGGTGAGGTGTTTTTAATTACTTGGTGGTGAGGTGTTTTTAAATGACGTGGTGGTGAGGTGTTTTTATCACGTGTTTTATGGCTGTGAGGTGTTTTTATTACGTGTTTTATGGCTGTGAGGTGTTTTTATTACGTGTTTTATGGCTGTGAGGTGTTTTTATTACGTGTTTTATGGCTGTGAGGTGTTTTTATTACGTGTTTTATGGCTGTGAGGTGTTTTTATTACGTGTTTTATGGCTGTGAGGTGTTTTTATTACGTGTTTTATGGCTGTGAGGTGTTTTTATTACGTGTTTTATGGCTGTGAGGTGTTTTTATCACGTGTTTTATGGCTGTGAGGTGTTTTTATTACGTGTTTTATGGCTGTGAGGTGTTTTTATTACGTGTTTTATGGCTGTGAGGTGTTTTTATTATGTGTTTTATGGCTGTGAGGTGTTTTTATTACGTGTTTTATGGCTGTGAGGTGTTTTTATTATGTGTTTTATGGCTGTGAGGTGTTTTTATTACGTGTTTTATGGCTGTGAGGGGTTTTTATTACGTGTTTTATGGCTGTGAGGGGTTTTTATGACGTGTTTTATGGCTGTGAGGTGTTTTTATTACGTGTTTTATGGCTGTGAGGCGTTTTTATTACGTGTTTTATGGCTGTGAGGTGTTTTTATTTCGTGTTTTATGGCTGTGAGGTGTTTTTATTACGTGTTTTATGGCTGTGAGGTGTTTTTATTTCGTGTTTTATGGCTGTGAGGCGTTTTTATTACGTGTTTTATGGCTGTGAGGTGTTTTTATTACGTGTTTTATGGCTGTGAGGTGTTTTTATTACGTGTTTTATGGCTGTGAGGTGTTTTTATTTCGTGTTTTATGGCTGTGAGGGGTTTTTATTACGTGTTTTATGGCTGTGAGGTGTTTTTATTACGTGTTTTATGGCTGTGAGGCGTTTTTATTACGTGTTTTATGGCTGTGAGGTGTTTTTATTTCGTGTTTTATGGCTGTGAGGTGTTTTTATTATGTGTTTTATGGCTGTGAGGTGTTTTTATTACGTGTTTTATGGCTGTGAGGTGTTTTTATTATGTGTTTTATGGCTGTGAGGTGTTTCTATTACGTGTTTTATGGCTGTGAGGTGTTTTTATTACGTGTTTTATGGCTGTGAGGTGTTTTTATTACGTGTTTTATGGCTGTGAGGTGTTTTTATTACGTGTTTTATGGCTGTGAGGTGTTTTTATTATGTGTTTTATGGCTGTGAGGTGTTTTTATTTTGTGTTTTATGGCTGTGAGGTGTTTTTATTACGTGTTTTATGGCTGTGAGGTGTTTTTATTACGTGTTTTATGGCTGTGAGGTGTTTTTATTACGTGTTTTATGGCTGTGAGGTGTTTTTATTACGTGTTTTATGGCTGTGAGGGGTTTTTATTACGTGTTTTATGGCTGTGAGGTGTTTTTATTACGTGTTTTATGGCTGTGAGGTGTTTTTATTACGTGTTTTATGGCTGTGAGGTGTTTTTATTACGTGTTTTATGGCTGTGAGGTGTTTTTATTACGTGTTTTATGGCTGTGAGGGGTATTTATTAAGTGTTTTAAGGCTGTGAGGTGTTTTTATTACGTGTTTTATGGCTGTGAGGTGTTTTTATTACGTGTTTTATGGCTGTGAGGGGTTTTTATTACGTGTTTTATGGCTGTGAGGTGTTTTTATTATGTGTTTTATGGCTGTGAGGTGTTTTTATTACGTGTTTTATGGCTGTGAGGTGTTTTTATTACGTGTTTTATGGCTGTGAGGCGTTTTTATTACGTGTTTTATGGCTGTGAGGTGTTTTTATTATGTGTTTTATGGCTGTGAGGTGTTTTTATTACGTGTTTTATGGCTGTGAGGCGTTTTTATTACGTGTTTTATGGCTGTGAGGTGTTTTTATTACGTGTTTTATGGCTGTGAGGCGTTTTTATTACGTGTTTTATGGCTGTGAGATGTTTTTATTACGTGTTTTATGGCTGTGAGGTGTTTTTATTATGTGTTTTATGGCTGTGAGGTGTTTTTATTATGTGTTTTATGGCTGTGAGGTGTTTTTATTACGTGTTTTATGGCTGTGAGGTGTTTTTATTACGTGTTTTATGGCTGTGAGGTGTTTTTATTACGTGTTTTATGGCTGTGAGGGGTTTTTATTACGTGTTTTATGGCTGTGAGGGGTTTTTATTACGTGTTTTATGGCTGTGAGGTGTTTTTATTACGTGTTTTATGGCTGTGAGGGGTTTTTATTACGTGTTTTATGGCTGTGAGGTGTTTTCTTACGTGTTTTATCGCTGTGAGGTGTTTTTAATTTTGTGGTGGTGAGGTGTTTTTATGACGTGTTTTATGGTTGTGAGGTGATTTCAATTTCGTGGTGGTGAGGTGTTTTTATGACGTGTTTTATCGCTGTGAGGTGTTTTTATTACGTGTTTGATGGCTGTGAGGTGTTTTTAATTTTGTGGTGGTGAGGTGTTTTTATGACGTGTTTTATGGTTGTGAGGTGATTTCAATTTCGTGGTGGTGAGGTGTTTTTATGACGTGTTTTATCGCTGTGAGGTGTTTTTATTACGTGTTTTATCGCTGTGAGGTGATTTCAATTTTGTGTTTTATGGCTGTGAGGTGTTTTTATTACGTGTTTTATGGCTGTGAGGTGATTTCAATTTTGTGGTGGTGAGGTATTTTTATTAAGTGTTTTATCGCTGTGAGGTGTTTTCTTACATGTTTTATCGCTGTGAGGTGTTTTCAATTTCGTGGTGGTGAGGTGTTTTTATTACGTGTTTTATGGCTGTGAGGTGATTTCAATTTTGTGGTGGTGAGGTGTTTTTATTACTTGTTTTATGGTTGTGAGGTGTTTTTAATTTTGTGGTGGTGAGGTGTTTTTATGACGTGTTTTATGGTTGTGATGTGATTTCAATTTCGTGGTGGTGAGGTGTTTTTATGACGTGTTTTATCGCTGTGAGGTGTTTTTATTACGTGTTTTATCGCTGTGTAGTGTTTTTATTACGTGTTTTATGGCTGTGAGGTGTTTTTATTACGTGTTTTATGGCTGTGAGGTGATTTCAATTTTGTGGTGGTGAGGTATTTTTATTAAGTGTTTTATCGCTGTGAGGTGTTTTCTTACATGTTTTATCGCTGTGAGGTGTTTTCAATTTCGTGGTGGTGAGGTGTTTTTATTACGTGTTTGATGGCTGTGAGGTGTTTTTAATTTTGTGGTGGTGAGGTATTTTTATTAAGTGTTTTATGGCTGTGAGGTGTTTTCTTACGTGTTTTATGGTTGTGAGGTGTTTTCAATTTCGTGGTGGTGAGGTGTTTTTATTACGTGTTTCAGGGCTGTGAGGTGATTTCAATTTTGTGGTGGTGAGGTGTTTTTATTACGTGTTTTATGGCTGTGAGGTGATTTCAATTTTGTGGTGGTGAGGTGTTTTTATTACGTGTTTCAGGGCTGTGAGGTGATTTCAATTTTGTGGTGGTGAGGTGTTTTTATTACGTGTTTTATGGTTGTGAGGTGTTTTCAATTTTGTGGTGGTGAGGTGTTTTTATTACGTGTTTTATGGCCGTGAGGTGTTTTTATGACGTTTTTTATGGCTGTGAGGTGTTTTTATTACGTGTTTTATGGCTGTGAGGTGTTTTCAATTTTATGGCTGTGAGGTGTTTTTATTACGTGTTTTATGGCTGTGAGGTGTTTTTATTACGTGTTTTATGGCTGTGAGGTGTTTTTATTACGTGTTTTATGGCTGTGAGGTGTTTTATCACGTGTTTTATGGCTGTGAGGTGTTTTATCACGTGTTTTATGGCTGTGAGGTGTTTTATCACGTGTTTTATGGCTGTGAGGTGTTTTCAATTTCGTGGTGGTGAGGTGTTTTTATTACGTGTTTTATGGCTGTGAGGTGTTTTCAATTTTGTGGTGGTGAGGTGTTTTTATTACGTGTTTCAGGGCTGTGAGGTGATTTCAATTTTGTGGTGGTGAGGTGTTTTTATTACGTGTTTTATGGCTGTGAGGTGTTTTCAATTTCGTGGTGGTGAGGTGTTTTTATTACGTGTTTCAGGGCTGTGAGGTGATTTCAATTTTGTGGTGGTGAGGTGTTTTTATTACGTGTTTTATGGCCGTGAGGTGTTTTTATGACGTTTTTTATGGCTATGAGGTGTTTTCAATTTTATGGCTGTGAGGTGTTTTTATTACGTGTTTTATGGCTGTGAGGTGTTTTTATTACGTGTTTTATGGCTGTGAGGTGTTTTTATTACGTGTTTTATGGCTGTGAGGTGTTTTTATTACGTGTTTTATGGCTGTGAGGTGTTTTTATTACGTGTTTTATCGCTGTGAGGTGTTTATAATTTTGTGGTGGTGTGGTGTTTTTATTACGTGTTTTATGGTTGTGAGGTGTTTTCAATTTTGTGGTGGTGAGGTGTTTTTATTACGTGTTTTATGGCTGTTAGGTGTTTTTATTACGTGTTTTATGGCTGTTAGGTGTTTTTATTACGTGTTTTATGGCTGTGAGGTGATTTCAATTTTGTGGTGGTGAGGTGTTTTTATTACGTGTTTTATGGCTGTGAGGTGATTTCAATTTTGTGGTGGTGAGGTGTTTTTATTACGTGTTTTATGGCTGTTAGGTGTTTTTATTACGTGTTTTATGGCTGTGAGGTGTTTTTATTACGTGTTTTATGGCTGTGAGGTGTTTTTATTACGTGTTTTATGGCTGTGAGGTGTTTTTATTACGTGTTTTATGGCTGTGAGGTGTTTTTATTACGTGTTTTATGGCTGTGAGGTGATTTCAATTTTGTGGTGGTGAGGTGTTTTTATTACGTGTTTTATGGCTGTGAGGTGATTTCAATTTTGTGGTGGTGAGGTGTTTTTATTACGTGTTTTATGGCTGTGAGGTGTTTTTATTACGTGTTTTATGGCTGTGAGGTGTTTTTATTACGTGTTTTATGGCTGTGAGGTGTTTTTATTACGTGTTTTATGGCTGTGAGGTGTTTTTATTACGTGTTTTATGGCTGTGAGGTGTTTTTATTACGTGTTTTATGGCTGTGAGGGGTTTTTATTACGTGTTTTATGGCTGTGAGGTGTTTTTATTACGTGTTTTATGGCTGTGAGGCGTTTTTATTCCGTGTTTTATGGCTGTGAGGTGTTTTTATTATGTGTTTTATGGCTGTGAGGTGTTTTTATTATGTGTTTTATGGCTGTGAGGCGTTTTTATTACGTGTTTTATGGCTGTGAGGCGTTTTTATTACGTGTTTTATGGCTGTGAGGCGTTTTTATTACGTGTTTTATGGCTGTGAGGTGTTTTTATTACGTGTTTTATGGCTGTGAGGTGTTTTTATTACGTGTTTTATGGCTGTGAGGTGTTTTTATTATGTGTTTTATGGCTGTGAGGTGTTTTTATTATGTGTTTTATGGCTGTGAGGTGTTTTTATTACGTGTTTTATGGCTGTGAGGTGTTTTTATTACGTGTTTTATGGCTGTGAGGTGTTTTTATTACGTGTTTTATGGCTGTGAGGGGTTTTTATTACGTGTTTTATGGCTGTGAGGTGTTTTTATTACGTGTTTTATGGCTGTGAGGTGTTTTTATTACGTGTTTTATGGCTGTGAGGCGTTTTTATTATGTGTTTTATGGCTGTGAGGTGTTTTTATTACGTGTTTTATGGCTGTGAGGGGTTTTTATTACGTGTTTTATGGCTGTGAGGCGTTTTTATTATGTGTTTTATGGCTGTGAGGTGTTTTTATTACGTGTTTTATGGCTGTGAGGTGTTTTTATTACGTGTTTTATGGCTGTGAGGGGTTTTTATTATGTGTTTTATGGCTGTGAGGTGTTTTTATTATGTGTTTTATGGCTGTGAGGTGTTTTTATTACGTGTTTTATGGCTGTGAGGGGTTTTTATTGCGTGTTTTATGGCAGTGAGGTGTTTTTATTGCGTGTTTTATGGCTGTGAGGTGTTTTTATTACGTGTTTTATGGCTGTGAGGGGTTTTTATTACGTGTTTTATGGCTGTGAGGTGTTTTTATTACGTGTTTTATGGCTGTGAGGGGTTTTTATTACGTGTTTTATGGCTGTGAGGTGTTTTTATTACGTGTTTTATGGCTGTGAGGTGTTTTTATTACGTGTTTTATGGCTGTGAGGGGTTTTTATTACGTGTTTTATGGCTGTGAGGTGTTTTTATTACGTGTTTTATGGCTGTGAGGTGTTTTTATTACGTGTTTTATGGCTGTGAGGTGTTTTTATTACGTGTTTTATGGCTGTGAGGTGTTTTTATTATGTGTTTTATGGCTGTGAGGTGTTTTTATTATGTGTTTTATGGCTGTGAGGTGTTTTTATTACGTGTTTTATGGCTGCGAGGTGTTTTTATTACGTGTTTTATGGCTGTGAGGTGTTTTTATTATGTGTTTTATGGCTGTGAGGTGTTTTATGGCTGTGAGGTGTTTTTATTACGTGTTTTATGGCTGTGAGGTGTTTTTATTACGTGTTTTATGGCTGTGAGGTGTTTTTATTACGTGTTTTATGGCTGTGAGGTGTTTTTATTATGTGTTTTATGGCTGTGAGGTGTTTCTATTACGTGTTTTATGGCTGTGAGGTGTTTTTATTATGTGTTTTATGGCTGTGAGGTGTTTTTATTATGTGTTTTATGGCTGTGAGGTGTTTTTATTACGTGTTTTATGGCTGTGAGGTGTTTTTATTACGTGTTTTATGGCTGTGAGGTGTTTTTATTATGTGTTTTATGGCTGTGAGGTGTTTTTATTACGTGTTTTATGGCTGTGAGGTGTTTTTATTACGTGTTTTATGGCTGTGAGGTGTTTTTATTATGTGTTTTATGGCTGTGAGGTGTTTTTATTATGTGTTTTATGGCTGTGAGGTGTTTTTATTATGTGTTTTATGGCTGTGAGGTGTTTTTATTACGTGTTTTATGGCTGTGAGGTGTTTTTATTACGTGTTTTATGGCTGTGAGGTGTTTTTATTACGTGTTTTATAGCTGTGAGGTGTTTTTATTACGTGTTTTATGGCTGTGAGGTGTTTTTATTACGTGTTTTATCGCTGTGAGGTGTTTCTATTACGTGTTTTATGGCTGTGAGGTGTTTTTATTACGTGTTTTATGGCTGTGAGGTGTTTTCAATTTTATGGCTGTGAGGTGTTTTTATTACGTGTTTTATGGCTGTGAGGTGTTTTTATTATGTGTTTTATGGCTGTGAGGTGTTTTTATTACGTGTTTTATGGCTGTGAGGTGTTTTTATTATGTGTTTTATGGCTGTGAGGTGTTTTTATTACGTGTTTTATGGCTGTGAGGGGTTTTTATTACGTGTTTTATGGCTGTGAGGTGTTTTTATTACGTGTTTTATGGCTGTGAGGCGTTTTTATTACGTGTTTTATGGCTGTGAGGTGTTTTTATTTCGTGTTTTATGGCTGTGAGGTGTTTTTATTACGTGTTTTATGGCTGTGAGGCGTTTTTATTTCGTGTTTTATGGCTGTGAGGCGTTTTTATTACGTGTTTTATGGCTGTGAGGTGTTTTTATTACGTGTTTTATGGCTGTGAGGTGTTTTTATTACGTGTTTTATGGCTGTGAGGTGTTTTTATTTCGTGTTTTATGGCTGTGAGGGGTTTTTATTACGTGTTTTATGGCTGTGAGGTGTTTTTATTACGTGTTTTATGGCTGTGAGGCGTTTTTATTACGTGTTTTATGGCTGTGAGGTGTTTTTATTTCGTGTTTTATGGCTGTGAGGTGTTTTTATTATGTGTTTTATGGCTGTGAGGTGTTTTTATTACGTGTTTTATGGCTGTGAGGTGTTTTTATTATGTGTTTTATGGCTGTGAGGTGTTTCTATTACGTGTTTTATGGCTGTGAGGTGTTTTTATTACGTGTTTTATGGCTGTGAGGTGTTTTTATTACGTGTTTTATGGCTGTGAGGTGTTTTTATTACGTGTTTTATGGCTGTGAGGTGTTTTTATTATGTGTTTTATGGCTGTGAGGCGTTTTTATTACGTGTTTTATGGCTGTGAGGTGTTTTTATTACGTGTTTTATGGCTGTGAGGTGTTTTTATTACGTGTTTTATGGCTGTGAGGTGTTTTTATTACGTGTTTTATGGCTGTGAGGGGTTTTTATTACGTGTTTTATGGCTGTGAGGTGTTTTTATTACGTGTTTTATGGCTGTGAGGGGTATTTATTAAGTGTTTTAAGGCTGTGAGGTGTTTTTATTACGTGTTTTATGGCTGTGAGGTGTTTTTATTACGTGTTTTATGGCTGTGAGGGGTTTTTATTACGTGTTTTATGGCTGTGAGGTGTTTTTATTATGTGTTTTATGGCTGTGAGGTGTTTTTATTACGTGTTTTATGGCTGTGAGGTGTTTTTATTACGTGTTTTATGGCTGTGAGGCGTTTTTATTACGTGTTTTATGGCTGTGAGGTGTTTTTATTATGTGTTTTATGGCTGTGAGGCGTTTTTATTACGTGTTTTATGGCTGTGAGATGTTTTTATTACGTGTTTTATGGCTGTGAGGTGTTTTTATTATGTGTTTTATGGCTGTGAGGTGTTTTTATTATGTGTTTTATGGCTGTGAGGTGTTTTTATTACGTGTTTTATGGCTGTGAGGTGTTTTTATTACGTGTTTTATGGCTGTGAGGTGTTTTTATTACGTGTTTTATGGCTGTGAGGGGTTTTTATTACGTGTTTTATGGCTGTGAGGGGTTTTTATTACGTGTTTTATGGCTGTGAGGTGTTTTTATTACGTGTTTTATGGCTGTGAGGGGTTTTTATTACGTGTTTTATGGCTGTGAGGTGTTTTCTTACGTGTTTTATCGCTGTGAGGTGTTTTTAATTTTGTGGTGGTGAGGTGTTTTTATGACGTGTTTTATGGTTGTGAGGTGATTTCAATTTCGTGGTGGTGAGGTGTTTTTATGACGTGTTTTATCGCTGTGAGGTGTTTTTATTACGTGTTTGATGGCTGTGAGGTGTTTTTAATTTTGTGGTGGTGAGGTGTTTTTATGACGTGTTTTATGGTTGTGAGGTGATTTCAATTTCGTGGTGGTGAGGTGTTTTTATGACGTGTTTTATCGCTGTGAGGTGTTTTTATTACGTGTTTTATCGCTGTGAGGTGATTTCAATTTTGTGTTTTATGGCTGTGAGGTGTTTTTATTATGTGTTTTATGGCTGTGAGGTGATTTCAATTTTGTGGTGGTGAGGTATTTTTATTAAGTGTTTTATCGCTGTGAGGTGTTTTCTTACATGTTTTATCGCTGTGAGGTGTTTTCAATTTCGTGGTGGTGAGGTGTTTTTATTACGTGTTTTATGGCTGTGAGGTGATTTCAATTTTGTGGTGGTGAGGTGTTTTTATTACGTGTTTTATGGTTGTGAGGTGTTTTTAATTTTGTGGTGGTGAGGTGTTTTTATGACGTGTTTTATGGTTGTGATGTGATTTCAATTTCGTGGTGGTGAGGTGTTTTTATGACGTGTTTTATCGCTGTGAGGTGTTTTTATTACGTGTTTTATCGCTGTGTGGTGTTTTTATTACGTGTTTTATGGCTGTGAGGTGTTTTTATTACGTGTTTTATGGCTGTGAGGTGATTTCAATTTTGTGGTGGTGAGGTATTTTTATTAAGTGTTTTATCGCTGTGAGGTGTTTTCTTACATGTTTTATCGCTGTGAGGTGTTTTCAATTTCGTGGTGGTGAGGTGTTTTTATTACGTGTTTGATGGCTGTGAGGTGTTTTTAATTTTGTGGTGGTGAGGTATTTTTATTAAGTGTTTTATGGCTGTGAGGTGTTTTCTTACGTGTTTTATGGTTGTGAGGTGTTTTCAATTTCGTGGTGGTGAGGTGTTTTTATTACGTGTTTCAGGGCTGTGAGGTGATTTCAATTTTGTGGTGGTGAGGTGTTTTTATTACGTGTTTTATGGCTGTGAGGTGATTTCAATTTTGTGGTGGTGAGGTGTTTTTATTACGTGTTTCAGGGCTGTGAGGTGATTTCAATTTTGTGGTGGTGAGGTGTTTTTATTACGTGTTTTATGGTTGTGAGGTGTTTTCAATTTTGTGGTGGTGAGGTGTTTTTATTACGTGTTTTATGGCCGTGAGGTGTTTTTATGACGTTTTTTATGGCTGTGAGGTGTTTTTATTACGTGTTTTATGGCTGTGAGGTGTTTTCAATTTTATGGCTGTGAGGTGTTTTTATTACGTGTTTTATGGCTGTGAGGTGTTTTTATTACGTGTTTTATGGCTGTGAGGTGTTTTTATTACGTGTTTTATGGCTGTGAGGTGTTTTATCACGTGTTTTATGGCTGTGAGGTGTTTTATCACGTGTTTTATGGCTGTGAGGTGTTTTATCACGTGTTTTATGGCTGTGAGGTGTTTTCAATTTCGTGGTGGTGAGGTGTTTTTATTACGTGTTTTATGGCTGTGAGGTGTTTTCAATTTTGTGGTGGTGAGGTGTTTTTATTACGTGTTTCAGGGCTGTGAGGTGATTTCAATTTTGTGGTGGTGAGGTGTTTTTATTACGTGTTTTATGGCTGTGAGGTGTTTTCAATTTCGTGGTGGTGAGGTGTTTTTATTACGTGTTTCAGGGCTGTGAGGTGATTTCAATTTTGTGGTGGTGAGGTGTTTTTATTACGTGTTTTATGGCCGTGAGGTGTTTTTATGACGTTTTTTATGGCTATGAGGTGTTTTCAATTTTATGGCTGTGAGGTGTTTTTATTACGTGTTTTATGGCTGTGAGGTGTTTTTATTACGTGTTTTATGGCTGTGAGGTGTTTTTATTACGTGTTTTATGGCTGTGAGGTGTTTTTATTACGTGTTTTATGGCTGTGAGGTGTTTTTATTACGTGTTTTATGGCTGTGAGGTGTTTTTATTACGTGTTTTATCGCTGTGAGGTGTTTATAATTTTGTGGTGGTGTGGTGTTTTTATTACGTGTTTTATGGTTGTGAGGTGTTTTCAATTTTGTGGTGGTGAGGTGTTTTTATTACGTGTTTTATGGCTGTTAGGTGTTTTTATTACGTGTTTTATGGCTGTTCGGTGTTTTTATTACGTGTTTTATGGCTGTGAGGTGATTTCAATTTTGTGGTGGTGAGGTGTTTTTATTACGTGTTTTATGGCTGTGAGGTGATTTCAATTTTGTGGTGGTGAGGTGTTTTTATTACGTGTTTTATGGCTGTTAGGTGTTTTTATTACGTGTTTTATGGCTGTGAGGTGTTTTTATTACGTGTTTTATGGCTGTGAGGTGTTTTTATTACGTGTTTTATGGCTGTGAGGTGTTTTTATTACGTGTTTTATGGCTGTGAGGTGTTTTTATTACGTGTTTTATGGCTGTGAGGTGATTTCAATTTTGTGGTGGTGAGGTGTTTTTATTACGTGTTTTATGGCTGTGAGTTGATTTCAATTTTGTGGTGGTGAGGTGTTTTTATTACGTGTTTTATGGCTGTGAGGTGTTTTTATTACGTGTTTTATGGCTGTGAGGTGTTTTTATTACGTGTTTTATGGCTGTGAGGTGTTTTTATTACGTGTTTTATGGCTGTGAGGTGTTTTTATTACGTGTTTTATGGCTGTGAGGTGTTTTTATTACGTGTTTTATGGCTGTGAGGGGTTTTTATTACGTGTTTTATGGCTGTGAGGTGTTTTTATTACGTGTTTTATGGCTGTGAGGCGTTTTTATTCCGTGTTTTATGGCTGTGAGGTGTTTTTATTATGTGTTTTATGGCTGTGAGGTGTTTTTATTATGTGTTTTATGGCTGTGAGGCGTTTTTATTACGTGTTTTATGGCTGTGAGGCGTTTTTATTACGTGTTTTATGGCTGTGAGGCGTTTTTATTACGTGTTTTATGGCTGTGAGGTGTTTTTATTACGTGTTTTATGGCTGTGAGGTGTTTTTATTACGTGTTTTATGGCTGTGAGGTGTTTTTATTATGTGTTTTATGGCTGTGAGGTGTTTTTATTATGTGTTTTATGGCTGTGAGGTGTTTTTATTACGTGTTTTATGGCTGTGAGGTGTTTTTATTACGTGTTTTATGGCTGTGAGGTGTTTTTATTACGTGTTTTATGGCTGTGAGGGGTTTTTATTACGTGTTTTATGGCTGTGAGGTGTTTTTATTACGTGTTTTATGGCTGTGAGGTGTTTTTATTACGTGTTTTATGGCTGTGAGGCGTTTTTATTATGTGTTTTATGGCTGTGAGGTGCTTTTATTACGTGTTTTATGGCTGTGAGGGGTTTTTATTACGTGTTTTATGGCTGTGAGGCGTTTTTATTATGTGTTTTATGGCTGTGAGGTGTTTTTATTACGTGTTTTATGGCTGTGAGGTGTTTTTATTACGTGTTTTATGGCTGTGAGGGGTTTTTATTATGTGTTTTATGGCTGTGAGGTGTTTTTATTATGTGTTTTATGGCTGTGAGGTGTTTTTATTACGTGTTTTATGGCTGTTAGGGGTTTTTATTGCGTGTTTTATGGCTGTGAGGTGTTTTTATTGCGTGTTTTATGGCTGTGAGGTGTTTTTATTACGTGTTTTATGGCTGTGAGGGGTTTTTATTACGTGTTTTATGGCTGTGAGGTGTTTTTATTACGTGTTTTATGGCTGTGAGGGGTTTTTATTACGTGTTTTATGGCTGTGAGGTGTTTTTATTACGTGTTTTATGGCTGTGAGGTGTTTTTATTACGTGTTTTATGGCTGTGAGGGGTTTTTATTACGTGTTTTATGGCTGTGAGGTGTTTTTATTACGTGTTTTATGGCTGTGAGGTGTTTTTATTACGTGTTTTATGGCTGTGAGGTGTTTTTATTACGTGTTTTATGGCTGTGAGGTGTTTTTATTATGTGTTTTATGGCTGTGAGGTGTTTTTATTATGTGTTTTATGGCTGTGAGGTGTTTTTATTACGTGTTTTATGGCTGCGAGGTGTTTTTATTACGTGTTTTATGGCTGTGAGGTGTTTTTATTATGTGTTTTATGGCTGTGAGGTGTTTTTATTATGTGTTTTATGGCTGTGAGGTGTTTTTATTACGTGTTTTATGGCTGTGAGGTGTTTTTATTACGTGTTTTATGGCTGTGAGGTGTTTTTATTACGTGTTTTATGGCTGTGAGGTGTTTTTATTATGTGTTTTATGGCTGTGAGGTGTTTCTATTACGTGTTTTATGGCTGTGAGGTGTTTTTATTATGTGTTTTATGGCTGTGAGGTGTTTTTATTATGTGTTTTATGGCTGTGAGGTGTTTTTATTACGTGTTTTATGGCTGTGAGGTGTTTTTATTACGTGTTTTATGGCTGTGAGGTGTTTTTATTATGTGTTTTATGGCTGTGAGGTGTTTTTATTACGTGTTTTATGGCTGTGAGGTGTTTTTATTACGTGTTTTATGGCTGTGAGGTGTTTTTATTACGTGTTTTATGGCTGTGAGGTGTTTTTATTATGTGTTTTATGGCTGTGAGGTGTTTTTATTATGTGTTTTATGGCTGTGAGGTGTTTTTATTACGTGTTTTATGGCTGTGAGGTGTTTTTATTACGTGTTTTATGGCTGTGAGGTGTTTTTATTACGTGTTTTATAGCTGTGAGGTGTTTTTATTACGTGTTTTATGGCTGTGAGGTGTTTTTATTACGTGTTTTATCGCTGTGAGGTGTTTCTATTACGTGTTTTATGGCTGTGAGGTGTTTATATTACGTGTTTTATGGCTGTGAGGTGTTTTTATTACGTGTTTTATGGCTGTGAGGTGTTTTTATTACGTGTTTTATGGCTGTGAGGGGTTTTTATTACGTGTTTTATGGCTGTGAGGTGTTTTTATTACGTGTTTTATGGCTGTGAGGTGTTTTTATTACGTGTTTTATGGCTGTGAGGTGTTTTCAATTTTATGGCTGTGAGGTGTTTTTATTACGTGTTTTATGGCTGTGAGGTGTTTTTATTACGTGTTTTATCGCTGTGAGGTGTTTTTATTACGTGTTTGATGGCTGTGAGGTGTTTTCTTACGTGTTTTATCGCTGTGAGGTGTTTTTAATTTTGTGGTGGTGAGGTGTTTTTATGACGTGTTTTATGGTTGTGAGGTGATTTCAATTTCGTGGTGGTGAGGTGTTTTTATGACGTGTTTTATCGCTGTGAGGTGTTTTTATTACGTGTTTTATCGCTGTGAGGTGATTTCAATTTTGTGTTTTATGGCTGTGAGGTGTTTTTATTACGTGTTTTATGGCTGTGAGGTTTTTAATTTTGTGGTGGTGAGGTATTTTTATTAAGTGTTTTATCGCTGTGAGGTGTTTTTAATTTTGTGGTGGTGAGGTGTTTTTATGACGTGTTTTATGGATGTGAGGTGATTTCAATTTCGTGGTGGTGAGGTGTTTTTATGACGTGTTTTATCGCTGTGAGGTGTTTTTATTACGTGTTTTATCGCTGTGAGGTGATTTCAATTTTGTGTTTTATGGCTGTGAGGTGTTTTTATTACGTGTTTTATGGCTGTGAGGTGATTTCAATTTTGTGGTGGTGAGGTATTTTTATTAAGTGTTTTATCGCTGTGAGGTGTTTTCTTACATGTTTTATCGCTGTGAGGTGTTTTCAATTTCGTGGTGGTGAGGTGTTTTTATTACGTGTTTTATGGCTGTGAGGTGATTTCAATTTGTGGTGGTGAGGTGTTTTTATTACGTGTTTTATGGTTGTGAGGTGTTTTTAATTTTGTGGTGGTGAGGTGTTTTTATGACGTGTTTTATGGTTGTGAGGTGATTTCAATTTCGTGGTGGTGAGGTGTTTTTATGACGTGTTTTATCGCTGTGAGGTGTTTTTATTACGTGTTTTATCGCTGTGTGGTGTTTTTATTACGTGTTTTATGGCTGTGAGGCGTTTTTATTATGTGTTTTATGGCTGTGTGGTGTTTTTATTACGTGTTTTATGGCTGTGTGGTGTTTTTATTACGTGTTTTATGGCTGTGAGGCGTTTTTATTATGTGTTTTATGGCTGTGAGGCGTTTTTATTACGTGTTTTATGGCTGTGAGGTGTTTTTATTACGTGTTTTATGGCTGTGAGGTGTTTTTATTACGTGTTTTATGGCTGTGAGGTGTTTTTATTACGTGTTTTATGGCTGTGAGGCGATTTCAATTTTGTGGTGGTGAGGTGTTTTTATTACGTGTTTTATGGTTGTGAGGTGTTTTTAATTTTGTGGTGGTGAGGTGTTTTTATGACGTGTTTTATGGTTGTGAGGTGATTTCAATTTCGTGGTGGTGAGGTGTTTTTATGACGTGTTTTATGGCTGTGAGGCGTTTTTATTACATGTTTTATGGCTGTGAGGCGTTTTTATTACGTGTTTTATGGCTGTGAGGTGTTTTTATTACGTGTTTTATGGCTGTGAGGTGTTTTTATTACGTGTTTTATGGCTGTGAGGTGTTTTCAATTTTATGGCTGAGGTGTTTTTATTACGTGTTTTATGGCTGTGAGGTGTTTTTATTACGTGTTTTATCGCTGTGAGGTGTTTTTATTACGTGTTTGATGGCTGTGAGGTGTTTTCTTACGTGTTTTATCGCTGTGAGGTGTTTTTAATTTTGTGGTGGTGAGGTGTTTTTATGACGTGTTTTATGGTTGTGAGGTGATTTCAATTTCGTGGTGGTGAGGTGTTTTTATGACGTGTTTTATCGCTGTGAGGTGTTTTTATTACGTGTTTGATGGCTGTGAGGTTTTTAATTTTGTGGTGGTGAGGTATTTTTATTAAGTGTTTTATCGCTGTGAGGTGTTTTTATTACGTGTTTTATGGCTGTGAGGTGTTTTCAATTTTATGGCTGTGAGGTGTTTTTATTACGTGTTTTATGGCTGTGAGGTGTTTTTATTACGTGTTTTATCGCTGTGAGGTGTTTTTATTACGTGTTTTATGGCTGTGAGGTGTTTTCTTACGTGTTTTATCGCTGTGAGGTGTTTTTAATTTTGTGGTGGTGAGGTGTTTTTATGACGTGTTTTATGGTTGTGAGGTGATTTCAATTTCGTGGTGGTGAGGTGTTTTTATGACGTGTTTTATCGCTGTGAGGTGTTTTTATTACGTGTTTTATCGCTGTGAGGTGATTTCAATTTTGTGTTTTATGGCTGTGAGGTGTTTTTATTACGTGTTTTATCGCTGTGAGGTGATTTCAATTTTGTGTTTTATGGTTGTGAGGTGTTTTTATTACGTGTTTTATCGCTGTGAGGTGATTTCAATTTTGTGTTTTATCGCTGTGTGGTGTTTTTATTACGTGTTTTATGGCTGTGAGGTGTTTTTATTACGTGTTTTATGGCTGTGAGGTGATTTCAATTTTGTGGTGGTGAGGTGTTTTTATTACGTGTTTTATGGCTGTGAGGTGATTTCAATTTTGTGGTGGTGAGGTGTTTTTATTACGTGTTTTATGGCTGTGAGGTGTTTTTATTACGTGTTTTATGGCTGTGAGGTGTTTTTATTACGTGTTTTATGGCTGTGAGGTGTTTTTATTACGTGTTTTATCGCTGTGTGGTGTTTTTATTACGTGTTTTATGGCTGTGAGGCGTTTTTATTATGTGTTTTATGGCTGTGAGGCGTTTTTATTATGTGTTTTATGGCTGTGAGGCGTTTTTATTACGTGTTTTATGGCTGTGTGGTGTTTTTATTACGTGTTTTATGGCTGTGAGGTGATTTCAATTTTGTGGTGGTGAGGTGTTTTTATTACGTGTTTTATGGTTGTGAGGTGTTTTTAATTTTGTGGTGGTGAGGTGTTTTTATGACGTGTTTTATGGTTGTGAGGTGATTTCAATTTCGTGGTGGTGAGGTGTTTTTATGACGTGTTTTATGGCTGTGAGGCGTTTTTATTACATGTTTTATGGCTGTGAGGCGTTTTTATTACGTGTTTTATGGCTGTGAGGTGTTTTTATTACGTGTTTTATGGCTGTGAGGTGTTTTTATTACGTGTTTTATGGCTGTGAGGTGTTTTCAATTTTATGGCTGTGAGGTGTTTTTATTACGTGTTTTATGGCTGTGAGGTGTTTTTATTACGTGTTTTATCGCTGTGAGGTGTTTTTATTACGTGTTTGATGGCTGTGAGGTGTTTTCTTACGTGTTTTATCGCTGTGAGGTGTTTTTAATTTTGTGGTGGTGAGGTGTTTTTATGACGTGTTTTATGGTTGTGAGGTGATTTCAATTTCGTGGTGGTGAGGTGTTTTTATGACGTGTTTTATCGCTGTGAGGTGTTTTTATTACGTGTTTGATGGCTGTGAGGTTTTTAATTTTGTGGTGGTGAGGTATTTTTATTAAGTGTTTTATCGCTGTGAGGTGTTTTCTTACGTGTTTTATCGCTGTGAGGTGTTTTTAATTTTGTGGTGGTGAGGTGTTTTTATGACGTGTTTTATGGTTGTGAGGTGATTTCAATTTCGTGGTGGTGAGGTGTTTTTATGACGTGTTTTATCGCTGTGAGGTGTTTTTATTACGTGTTTTATCGCTGTGAGGTGATTTCAATTTTGTGTTTTATGGCTGTGAGGTGTTTTTATTACGTGTTTTATCGCTGTGAGGTGATTTCAATTTTGTGTTTTATGGTTGTGAGGTGTTTTTATTACGTGTTTTATCGCTGTGAGGTGATTTCAATTTTGTGTTTTATCGCTGTGTGGTGTTTTTATTACGTGTTTTATGGCTGTGAGGTGTTTTTATTACGTGTTTTATGGCTGTGAGGTGATTTCAATTTTGTGGTGGTGAGGTATTTTTATTAAGTGTTTTATCGCTGTGAGGTGTTTTCTTACATGTTTTATCGCTGTGAGGTGTTTTCAATTTCGTGGTGGTGAGGTGTTTTTATTACGTGTTTTATGGCTGTGAGGTGATTTCAATTTTGTGGTGGTGAGGTGTTTTTATTACGTGTTTTATGGTTGTGAGGTGTTTTTAATTTTGTGGTGGTGAGGTGTTTTTATGACGTGTTTTATGGTTGTGAGGTGATTTCAATTTCGTGGTGGTGAGGTGTTTTTATGACGTGTTTTATCGCTGTGAGGTGTTTTTATTACGTGTTTTATCGCTGTGTGGTGTTTTTATTACGTGTTTTATGGCTGTGTGGTGTTTTTATTATGTGTTTTATGGCTGTGTGGTGTTTTTATTACGTGTTTTATGGCTGTGTGGTGTTTTTATTACGTGTTTTATGGCTGTGTGGTGTTTTTATTTCGTGTTTTATCGCTGTGTGGTGTTTTTATTACGTGTTTTATGGCTGTGAGGCGTTTTTATTATGTGTTTTATGGCTGTGTGGTGTTTTTATTACGTGTTTTATGGCTGTGTGGTGTTTTTATTACGTGTTTTATGGCTGTGAGGCGTTTTTATTATGTGTTTTATGGCTGTGAGGCGTTTTTATTACGTGTTTTATGGCTGTGAGGTGTTTTTATTACGTGTTTTATGGCTGTGAGGTGTTTTTATTACGTGTTTTATGGCTGTGAGGTGTTTTTATTACGTGTTTTATGGCTGTGAGGCGATTTCAATTTTGTGGTGGTGAGGTGTTTTTATTACGTGTTTTATGGTTGTGAGGTGTTTTTAATTTTGTGGTGGTGAGGTGTTTTTATGACGTGTTTTATGGTTGTGAGGTGATTTCAATTTCGTGGTGGTGAGGTGTTTTTATGACGTGTTTTATGGCTGTGAGGCGTTTTTATTACATGTTTTATGGCTGTGAGGCGTTTTTATTACGTGTTTTATGGCTGTGAGGTGTTTTTATTACGTGTTTTATGGCTGTGAGGTGTTTTTATTACGTGTTTTATGGCTGTGAGGTGTTTTCAATTTTATGGCTGAGGTGTTTTTATTACGTGTTTTATGGCTGTGAGGTGTTTTTATTACGTGTTTTATCGCTGTGAGGTGTTTTTATTACGTGTTTGATGGCTGTGAGGTGTTTTCTTACGTGTTTTATCGCTGTGAGGTGTTTTTAATTTTGTGGTGGTGAGGTGTTTTTATGACGTGTTTTATGGTTGTGAGGTGATTTCAATTTCGTGGTGGTGAGGTGTTTTTATGACGTGTTTTATGGCTGTGAGGTGTTTTTATTACGTGTTTTATGGCTGTGAGGTGTTTTTATTACGTGTTTTATGGCTGTGAGGTGTTTTTATTACGTGTTTTATCGCTGTGAGGTGTTTTTATTACGTGTTTGATGGCTGTGAGGTTTTTAATTTTGTGGTGGTGAGGTATTTTTATTAAGTGTTTTATCGCTGTGAGGTGTTTTTATTACGTGTTTTATGGCTGTGAGGTGTTTTCAATTTTATGGCTGTGAGGTGTTTTTATTACGTGTTTTATGGCTGTGAGGTGTTTTTATTACGTGTTTTATCGCTGTGAGGTGTTTTTATTACGTGTTTTATGGCTGTGAGGTGTTTTCTTACGTGTTTTATCGCTGTGAGGTGTTTTTAATTTTGTGGTGGTGAGGTGTTTTTATGACGTGTTTTATGGTTGTGAGGTGATTTCAATTTCGTGGTGGTGAGGTGTTTTTATGACGTGTTTTATCGCTGTGAGGTGTTTTTATTACGTGTTTTATCGCTGTGAGGTGATTTCAATTTTGTGTTTTATGGCTGTGAGGTGTTTTTATTACGTGTTTTATCGCTGTGAGGTGATTTCAATTTTGTGTTTTATGGTTGTGAGGTGTTTTTATTACGTGTTTTATCGCTGTGAGGTGATTTCAATTTTGTGTTTTATCGCTGTGTGGTGTTTTTATTACGTGTTTTATGGCTGTGAGGTGTTTTTATTACGTGTTTTATGGCTGTGAGGTGATTTCAATTTTGTGGTGGTGAGGTGTTTTTATTACGTGTTTTATGGCTGTGAGGTGATTTCAATTTTGTGGTGGTGAGGTGTTTTTATTACGTGTTTTATGGCTGTGAGGTGTTTTTATTACGTGTTTTATGGCTGTGAGGTGTTTTTATTACGTGTTTTATGGCTGTGAGGTGTTTTTATTACGTGTTTTATCGCTGTGTGGTGTTTTTATTACGTGTTTTATGGCTGTGAGGCGTTTTTATTATGTGTTTTATGGCTGTGAGGCGTTTTTATTATGTGTTTTATGGCTGTGAGGCGTTTTTATTACGTGTTTTATGGCTGTGTGGTGTTTTTATTACGTGTTTTATGGCTGTGAGGTGATTTCAATTTTGTGGTGGTGAGGTGTTTTTATTACGTGTTTTATGGTTGTGAGGTGTTTTTAATTTTGTGGTGGTGAGGTGTTTTTATGACGTGTTTTATGGTTGTGAGGTGATTTCAATTTCGTGGTGGTGAGGTGTTTTTATGACGTGTTTTATGGCTGTGAGGCGTTTTTATTACATGTTTTATGGCTGTGAGGCGTTTTTATTACGTGTTTTATGGCTGTGAGGTGTTTTTATTACGTGTTTTATGGCTGTGAGGTGTTTTTATTACGTGTTTTATGGCTGTGAGGTGTTTTCAATTTTATGGCTGTGAGGTGTTTTTATTACGTGTTTTATGGCTGTGAGGTGTTTTTATTACGTGTTTTATCGCTGTGAGGTGTTTTTATTACGTGTTTGATGGCTGTGAGGTGTTTTCTTACGTGTTTTATCGCTGTGAGGTGTTTTTAATTTTGTGGTGGTGAGGTGTTTTTATGACGTGTTTTATGGTTGTGAGGTGATTTCAATTTCGTGGTGGTGAGGTGTTTTTATGACGTGTTTTATCGCTGTGAGGTGTTTTTATTACGTGTTTGATGGCTGTGAGGTTTTTAATTTTGTGGTGGTGAGGTATTTTTATTAAGTGTTTTATCGCTGTGAGGTGTTTTCTTACGTGTTTTATCGCTGTGAGGTGTTTTTAATTTTGTGGTGGTGAGGTGTTTTTATGACGTGTTTTATGGTTGTGAGGTGATTTCAATTTCGTGGTGGTGAGGTGTTTTTATGACGTGTTTTATCGCTGTGAGGTGTTTTTATTACGTGTTTTATCGCTGTGAGGTGATTTCAATTTTGTGTTTTATGGCTGTGAGGTGTTTTTATTACGTGTTTTATCGCTGTGAGGTGATTTCAATTTTGTGTTTTATGGTTGTGAGGTGTTTTTATTACGTGTTTTATCGCTGTGAGGTGATTTCAATTTTGTGTTTTATCGCTGTGTGGTGTTTTTATTACGTGTTTTATGGCTGTGAGGTGTTTTTATTACGTGTTTTATGGCTGTGAGGTGATTTCAATTTTGTGGTGGTGAGGTATTTTTATTAAGTGTTTTATCGCTGTGAGGTGTTTTCTTACATGTTTTATCGCTGTGAGGTGTTTTCAATTTCGTGGTGGTGAGGTGTTTTTATTACGTGTTTTATGGCTGTGAGGTGATTTCAATTTTGTGGTGGTGAGGTGTTTTTATTACGTGTTTTATGGTTGTGAGGTGTTTTTAATTTTGTGGTGGTGAGGTGTTTTTATGACGTGTTTTATGGTTGTGAGGTGATTTCAATTTCGTGGTGGTGAGGTGTTTTTATGACGTGTTTTATCGCTGTGAGGTGTTTTTATTACGTGTTTTATCGCTGTGTGGTGTTTTTATTACGTGTTTTATGGCTGTGAGGCGTTTTTATTATGTGTTTTATGGCTGTGTGGTGTTTTTATTACGTGTTTTATGGCTGTGTGGTGTTTTTATTACGTGTTTTATGGCTGTGAGGCGTTTTTATTATGTGTTTTATGGCTGTGAGGCGTTTTTATTACGTGTTTTATGGCTGTGTGGGGTTTTTATTACGTGTTTTATGGCTGTGAGGTGATTTCAATTTTGTGGTGGTGAGGTGTTTTTATTACGTGTTTTATGGTTGTGAGGTGTTTTTAATTTTGTGGTGGTGAGGTGTTTTTATGACGTGTTTTATGGTTGTGAGGTGATTTCAATTTCGTGGTGGTGAGGTGTTTTTATGACGTGTTTTATCGCTGTGAGGTGTTTTTATTACGTGTTTTATCGCTGTGTGGTGTTTTTATTACGTGTTTTATGGCTGTGAGGCGTTTTTATTACGTGTTTTATCGCTGTGTGGTGTTTTTATTACGTGTTTTATGGCTGTGAGGCGTTTTTATTACGTGTTATATGGCTGTGTGGTGTTTTTATTACGTGTTTTATGGTTGTGAGGTGTTTTTAATTTTGTGGTGGTGAGGTGTTTTTATGACGTGTTTTATGGTTGTGAGGTGATTTCAATTTCGTGGTGGTGAGGTGTTTTTATGACGTGTTTTATCGCTGTGAGGTGTTTTTATTACGTGTTTTATGGCTGTGAGGCGTTTTTATTACGTGTTTTATCGCTGTGTGGTGTTTTTATTACGTGTTTTATCGCTGTGTGGTGTTTTTATTACGTGTTTTATGGCTGTGAGGCGTTTTTATTACGTGTTTTATCGCTGTGTGGTGTTTTTATTACGTGTTTTATGGCTGTGAGGCGTTTTTATTATGTGTTTTATGGCTGTGAGGCGTTTTTATTACGTGTTTTATGGCTGTGTGGTGTTTTTATTACGTGTTTTATGGCTGTGAGGTGATTTCAATTTTGTGGTGGTGAGGTGTTTTTATTACGTGTTTTATGGTTGTGAGGTGTTTTTAATTTTGTGGTGGTGAGGTGTTTTTATGACGTGTTTTATGGTTGTGAGGTGATTTCAATTTCGTGGTGGTGAGGTGTTTTTATGACGTGTTTTATCGCTGTGAGGTGTTTTTATTACGTGTTTTATCGCTGTGTGGTGTTTTTATTACGTGTTTTATGGCTGTGAGGCGTTTTTATTACGTGTTTTATCGCTGTGTGGTGTTTTTATTACGTGTTTTATGGCTGTGAGGCGTTTTTATTATGTGTTTTATGGCTGTGAGGCGTTTTTATTACGTGTTTTATGGCTGTGAGGCGTTTTTATTACGTGTTTTATCGCTGTGTGGTGTTTTTATTACGTGTTTTATGGCTGTGTGGTGTTTTTATTACGTGTTTTATGGCTGTGAGGTGATTTCAATTTTGTGGTGGTGAGGTATTTTTATTAAGTGTTTTATCGCTGTGAGGTGTTTTCTTACATGTTTTATCGCTGTGAGGTGTTTTCAATTTCGTGGTGGTGAGGTGTTTTTATTACGTGTTTGATGGCTGTGAGGTGTTTTTAATTTTGTGGTGGTGAGGTATTTTTATTAAGTGTTTTATGGCTGTGAGGTGTTTTCTTACGTGTTTTATGGTTGTGAGGTGTTTTCAATTTCGTGGTGGTGAGGTGTTTTTATTACGTGTTTCAGGGCTGTGAGGTGATTTCAATTTTGTGGTGGTGAGGTGTTTTTATTACGTGTTTTATGGCTGTGAGGTGATTTCAATTTTGTGGTGGTGAGGTGTTTTTATTACGTGTTTCAGGGCTGTGAGGTGATTTCAATTTTGTGGTGGTGAGGTGTTTTTATTACGTGTTTTATGGTTGTGAGGTGTTTTCAATTTTGTGGTGGTGAGGTGTTTTTATTACGTGTTTTATGGCTGTGAGGTGTTTTTATTACGTGTTTTATGGCTGTGAGGGGTATTTATTAAGTGTTTTAAGGCTGTGAGGTGTTTTTATTACGTGTTTTATGGCTGTGAGGTGTTTTTATTACGTGTTTTATGGCTGTGAGGGGTTTTTATTACGTGTTTTATGGCTGTGAGGTGTTTTTATTATGTGTTTTATGGCTGTGAGGTGTTTTTATTACGTGTTTTATGGCTGTGAGGTGTTTTTATTACGTGTTTTATGGCTGTGAGGCGTTTTTATTACGTGTTTTATGGCTGTGAGGTGTTTTTATTATGTGTTTTATGGCTGTGAGGCGTTTTTATTACGTGTTTTATGGCTGTGAGATGTTTTTATTACGTGTTTTATGGCTGTGAGGTGTTTTTATTATGTGTTTTATGGCTGTGAGGTGTTTTTATTACGTGTTTTATGGCTGTGAGGTGTTTTTATTACGTGTTTTATGGCTGTGAGGTGATTTCAATTTTGTGTTTTATGGTTGTGAGGTGTTTTTATTACGTGTTTTATCGCTGTGAGGTGATTTCAATTTTGTGTTTTATGGCTGTGAGGTGTTTTTATTACGTGTTTTATCGCTGTGAGGTGATTTCAATTTTGTGTTTTATGGTTGTGAGGTGTTTTTATTACGTGTTTTATCGCTGTGAGGTGATTTCAATTTTGTGTTTTATCGCTGTGTGGTGTTTTTATTACGTGTTTTATGGCTGTGAGGTGTTTTTATTACGTGTTTTATGGCTGTGAGGTGATTTCAATTTTGTGGTGGTGAGGTGTTTTTATTACGTGTTTTATGGCTGTGAGGTGATTTCAATTTTGTGGTGGTGAGGTGTTTTTATTACGTGTTTTATGGCTGTGAGGTGTTTTTATTACGTGTTTTATGGCTGTGAGGTGTTTTTATTACGTGTTTTATGGCTGTGAGGTGTTTTTATTACGTGTTTTATCGCTGTGTGGTGTTTTTATTACGTGTTTTATGGCTGTGAGGCGTTTTTATTATGTGTTTTATGGCTGTGAGGCGTTTTTATTATGTGTTTTATGGCTGTGAGGCGTTTTTATTACGTGTTTTATGGCTGTGTGGTGTTTTTATTACGTGTTTTATGGCTGTGAGGTGATTTCAATTTTGTGGTGGTGAGGTGTTTTTATTACGTGTTTTATGGTTGTGAGGTGTTTTTAATTTTGTGGTGGTGAGGTGTTTTTATGATGTGTTTTATGGTTGTGAGGTGATTTCAATTTCGTGGTGGTGAGGTGTTTTTATGACGTGTTTTATGGCTGTGAGGCGTTTTTATTACATGTTTTATGGCTGTGAGGCGTTTTTATTACGTGTTTTATGGCTGTGAGGTGTTTTTATTACGTGTTTTATGGCTGTGAGGTGTTTTTATTACGTGTTTTATGGCTGTGAGGTGTTTTCAATTTTATGGCTGTGAGGTGTTTTTATTACGTGTTTTATGGCTGTGAGGTGTTTTTATTACGTGTTTTATCGCTGTGAGGTGTTTTTATTACGTGTTTGATGGCTGTGAGGTGTTTTCTTACGTGTTTTATCGCTGTGAGGTGTTTTTAATTTTGTGGTGGTGAGGTGTTTTTATGACGTGTTTTATGGTTGTGAGGTGATTTCAATTTCGTGGTGGTGAGGTGTTTTTATGACGTGTTTTATCGCTGTGAGGTGTTTTTATTACGTGTTTGATGGCTGTGAGGTTTTTAATTTTGTGGTGGTGAGGTATTTTTATTAAGTGTTTTATCGCTGTGAGGTGTTTTCTTACGTGTTTTATCGCTGTGAGGTGTTTTTAATTTTGTGGTGGTGAGGTGTTTTTATGACGTGTTTTATGGTTGTGAGGTGATTTCAATTTCGTGGTGGTGAGGTGTTTTTATGACGTGTTTTATCGCTGTGAGGTGTTTTTATTACGTGTTTTATCGCTGTGAGGTGATTTCAATTTTGTGTTTTATGGCTGTGAGGTGTTTTTATTACGTGTTTTATCGCTGTGAGGTGATTTCAATTTTGTGTTTTATGGTTGTGAGGTGTTTTTATTACGTGTTTTATCGCTGTGAGGTGATTTCAATTTTGTGTTTTATCGCTGTGTGGTGTTTTTATTACGTGTTTTATGGCTGTGAGGTGTTTTTATTACGTGTTTTATGGCTGTGAGGTGATTTCAATTTTGTGGTGGTGAGGTATTTTTATTAAGTGTTTTATCGCTGTGAGGTGTTTTCTTACATGTTTTATCGCTGTGAGGTGTTTTCAATTTCGTGGTGGTGAGGTGTTTTTATTACGTGTTTTATGGCTGTGAGGTGATTTCAATTTTGTGGTGGTGAGGTGTTTTTATTACGTGTTTTATGGTTGTGAGGTGTTTTTAATTTTGTGGTGGTGAGGTGTTTTTATGACGTGTTTTATGGTTGTGAGGTGATTTCAATTTCGTGGTGGTGAGGTGTTTTTATGACGTGTTTTATCGCTGTGAGGTGTTTTTATTACGTGTTTTATCGCTGTGTGGTGTTTTTATTACGTGTTTTATGGCTGTGAGGCGTTTTTATTATGTGTTTTATGGCTGTGTGGTGTTTTTATTACGTGTTTTATGGCTGTGTGGTGTTTTTATTACGTGTTTTATGGCTGTGAGGCGTTTTTATTATGTGTTTTATGGCTGTGAGGCGTTTTTATTACGTGTTTTATGGCTGTGTGGGGTTTTTATTACGTGTTTTATGGCTGTGAGGTGATTTCAATTTTGTGGTGGTGAGGTGTTTTTATTACGTGTTTTATGGTTGTGAGGTGTTTTTAATTTTGTGGTGGTGAGGTGTTTTTATGACGTGTTTTATGGTTGTGAGGTGATTTCAATTTCGTGGTGGTGAGGTGTTTTTATGACGTGTTTTATCGCTGTGAGGTGTTTTTATTACGTGTTTTATCGCTGTGTGGTGTTTTTATTACGTGTTTTATGGCTGTGAGGCGTTTTTATTACGTGTTTTATCGCTGTGTGGTGTTTTTATTACGTGTTTTATGGCTGTGAGGCGTTTTTATTACGTGTTATATGGCTGTGTGGTGTTTTTATTACGTGTTTTATGGTTGTGAGGTGTTTTTAATTTTGTGGTGGTGAGGTGTTTTTATGACGTGTTTTATGGTTGTGAGGTGATTTCAATTTCGTGGTGGTGAGGTGTTTTTATGACGTGTTTTATCGCTGTGAGGTGTTTTTATTACGTGTTTTATGGCTGTGAGGCGTTTTTATTACGTGTTTTATCGCTGTGTGGTGTTTTTATTACGTGTTTTATCGCTGTGTGGTGTTTTTATTACGTGTTTTATGGCTGTGAGGCGTTTTTATTACGTGTTTTATCGCTGTGTGGTGTTTTTATTACGTGTTTTATGGCTGTGAGGCGTTTTTATTATGTGTTTTATGGCTGTGAGGCGTTTTTATTACGTGTTTTATGGCTGTGAGGTGTTTTTATTACGTGTTTTATCGCTGTGTGGTGTTT
Organism: Myxine glutinosa; assembly: GCF_964187855.1. Lineage (NCBI taxonomy): Eukaryota > Metazoa > Chordata > Myxini > Myxiniformes > Myxinidae > Myxine > Myxine glutinosa. The sequence continues at coordinate 43,495 of NW_027618292.1, forward strand.
TTATTACGTGTTTTATGGCTGTGAGGCGTTTTTATTATGTGTTTTATGGCTGTGAGGCGTTTTTATTACGTGTTTTATGGCTGTGAGGTGTTTTTATTACGTGTTTTATCGCTGTGTGGTGTTTTTATTACGTGTTTTATGGCTGTGAGGCGTTTTTATTATGTGTTTTATGGCTGTGAGGCGTTTTTATTACGTGTTTTATGGCTGTGAGGTGTTTTTATTACGTGTTTTATCGCTGTGTGGTGTTTTTATTACGTGTTTTATGGCTGTGAGGCGTTTTTATTACGTGTTTTATCGCTGTGTGGTGTTTTTATTACGTGTTTTATGGCTGTGAGGCGTTTTTATTATGTGTTTTATGGCTGTGAGGCGTTTTTATTACGTGTTTTATGGCTGTGAGATGTTTTTATTACGTGTTTTATGGCTGTGAGGTGTTTTTATTACGTGTTTTATGGCTGTGAGGTGTTTTTATTACGTGTTTTATGGCTGTGTGGTGTTTTTATTACGTGTTTTATGGCTGTGAGGTGATTTCAATTTTGTGGTGGTGAGGTGTTTTTATTACGTGTTTTATGGTTGTGAGGTGTTTTTAATTTTGTGGTGGTGAGGTGTTTTTATGACGTGTTTTATGGTTGTGAGGTGATTTCAATTTCGTGGTGGTGAGGTGTTTTTATGACGTGTTTTATCGCTGTGAGGTGTTTTTATTACGTGTTTTATCGCTGTGTGGTGTTTTTATTACGTGTTTTATGGCTGTGAGGCGTTTTTATTACGTGTTTTATCGCTGTGTGGTGTTTTTATTACGTGTTTTATGGCTGTGAGGCGTTTTTATTACGTGTTTTATCGCTGTGTGGTGTTTTTATTACGTGTTTTATGGCTGTGAGGCGTTTTTATTACGTGTTTTATCGCTGTGTGGTGTTTTTATTACGTGTTTTATGGCTGTGAGGCGTTTTTATTACGTGTTTTATGGCTGTGAGGCGTTTTTATTACGTGTTTTATGGCTGTGAGGCGTTTTTATTACGTGTTTTATCGCTGTGTGGTGTTTTTATTACGTGTTTTATGGCTGTGTGGTGTTTTTATTACGTGTTTTATGGCTGTGAGGTGATTTCAATTTTGTGGTGGTGAGGTATTTTTATTAAGTGTTTTATCGCTGTGAGGTGTTTTCTTACATGTTTTATCGCTGTGAGGTGTTTTCAATTTCGTGGTGGTGAGGTGTTTTTATTACGTGTTTGATGGCTGTGAGGTGTTTTTAATTTTGTGGTGGTGAGGTATTTTTATTAAGTGTTTTATGGCTGTGAGGTGTTTTCTTACGTGTTTTATGGTTGTGAGGTGTTTTCAATTTCGTGGTGGTGAGGTGTTTTTATTACGTGTTTCAGGGCTGTGAGGTGATTTCAATTTTGTGGTGGTGAGGTGTTTTTATTACGTGTTTTATGGCTGTGAGGTGATTTCAATTTTGTGGTGGTGAGGTGTTTTTATTACGTGTTTCAGGGCTGTGAGGTGATTTCAATTTTGTGGTGGTGAGGTGTTTTTATTACGTGTTTTATGGTTGTGAGGTGTTTTCAATTTTGTGGTGGTGAGGTGTTTTTATTACGTGTTTTATGGCCGTGAGGTGTTTATTACGTGTTTTATGGCTGTGAGGTGTTTTTATTATGTGTTTTATGGCTGTGAGGTGTTTTTATTACGTGTTTTATGGCTGTGAGGTGTTTTTATTACGTGTTTTATGGCTGTGAGGTGTTTTTATTACGTGTTTTATGGCTGTGAGGTGTTTTCAATTTTGTGGCTGTTATATACTAGCTTACTCGTTACTGAGGAACGGGCTTATTTTAGCTGAGGCTAATGACTGCACCTGAGTTGCTGTGTTGTCATGATTTTCACCAATCATAATACAAACAATTACTTTGCACAAATGTATTTGTTGTGTTTGTTATATTACATTTTTATAGGCAATTTAGGTTGAAGATTCAGGTTGAATGTTTTTTTTTCAAGAAAGAACCCCTCAGCACATAAATAGGGGAGGGGGGGGGGGGGGGAGGGGTAGGTGCAGACTGCAAGTTTGGGACGATTACCCCTCATCACCACGTAATTCAAAAACACACCTCACCACCAAGTAATTCAAAACACCTCACCACCACGTAATTCAAAAAAACACCTCGCCACCACGTAATTCAAAACACCTCACCACCACGTAATTCAAAACCCCTCATCACCATGTAATTCAAAACACCTCACCACCACGTAATTAAAAACACCTCACCACCACATAATTCAAAACACCTCACCACCACGTAATTCAAAACACCTCACCACCACGTAATTCAAAACACCTCACCACCACGTAATTCAAAACACCTCACCACCACGTAATTCAAAACACCTCACCACCACGTAATTCAAAACACTTCACCACCACGTAATTCAATACACCTCACCACCACGTAATTCAAAACACCTCACCACCAAGTAATTCAAAACACCTCACCACCACGTAATTCAAAACACCTCACCACCACGTAATTCAAAACACCTCACCACCACGTAATTCAAAACGCCTCACCACCACGTAATTCAAAACACCTCACCACCAAGTAATTCAAAACACCTCATCACCACATAATTCAAAACACCTCACCACCACGTAATTCAAAACACCTCGCCACCACGTAATTCAAAACACCTCACCACCAAGTAATTCAAAACTACTCACCACCACGTAATTCAAAACACCTCACCACCAAGTAATTCAAAACACCTCGCCACCAAGTAATTCAAAACACCTCACCACCACGTAATTCAAAACACCTCACCACCACGTAATTCAAAACACCTCACCACCAAGTAATTCAAAACACCTCATCACCACGTAATTCAAAACACCTCACCACCACGTAATTCAAAACACCTCATCACCACGTAATTCAAAACACCTCACCACCACGTAATTCAAAACACCTCGCCACCACGTAATTCAAAACACCTCACCACCACATAATTCAAAACTCCTCACCACCACATAATTCAAAACACCTCACCACCAAGTAATTCAAAACACCTCACCACCAAGTAATTCAAAACACCTCACCACCACGTAATTCAAAACACTTCACCACCACGTAATTCAAAACACCTCACCACCACATCATTCAAAACACCTCATCACCACGTAATTCAAAACACCTCGCCACCACGTAATTCAAAACACTTCACCACCACGTAATTCAAAACACCTCACCACCACGTAATTCAAAACACCTCACCACCACGTAATTCAAAACACCTCACCACCAAGTAATTCAAAACACCTCATCACCACGTAATTCAAAACACCTCACCACCACGTAATTCAAAACACCTCACCACCACGTAATTCAAAACACCTCACCACCAAGTAATTCAAAACACCTCATCACCACGTAATTCAAAACACCTCACCACCACGTAATTCAAAACACCTCGCCACCACGTAATTCAAAACACCTCACCACCACGTAATTCAAAACTCCTCACCACCACGTAATTCAAAACACCTCACCACCAAGTAATTCAAAACACCTCACCACCAAGTAATTCAAAACACCTCACCACCAAGTAATTCAAAACACCTCACCACCAAGTAATTCAAAACACCTCACCACCACGTAATTCAAAACACTTCACCACCACGTAATTCAAAACACCTCACCACCACATAATTCAAAACACCTCATCACCACGTAATTCAAAACACCTCGCCACCACGTAATTCAAAATACCTCACCACCACGTGATTCAAAACCACCACAACGTTATTAAAAACACTTCAGAACCACGGAAACAAAAGTTTGAGGTAGTCGTTAAGTGAGAACACAGACACTGCCCAGATGTGTCGATATATAGATAAACGACTATACCCGAGTTGCCGTCTTGTCATGGTTTAAACCAATCATAATTCAAACAATTATTTTGCACAAATGTATTTGTAATATACGTGATATCACATTATATAAACAATTGAAGTTGGAAAAAAAAATTCCCAAAAAAATTCCAAAAAGATAAAAATAAAAATTGGAAATTTTTTCAAATAAAATACCCGTAGGACATACCGACTGGAGAGATATGTCCATTCCAGAAGTTTGGTACGATTTCACAAAAGTTTGAGAAAGTAGTTCAGTGACAACACAACACAACATAACACAACACAAGACAGGACAGGACAGGACAGGACAGGACAGGACAGACACTGCACAGATATATATATATATATAGTTTTTGGCCCCATCTTTCAATAAATTGTTAAGAATCACTTAAAAATTACAGTACTGCATCCAGATCTGGATCCTCAGCAAACTCTAATGGATTCATTGTTGTCACTCACCCAACTTGTCGACCAGGTTTCATTTGAATCCATGCATAACTTTGAGGTAACCTGCACACACACACAAACAGTGGTGAAAACATAACCTCCGTCCACCTTCGTGGCAGAAGTAATGAAATGAAATAAATATCAAAATGTGTTAAATTAGTTCTATTTCCAACATGAACAAATCACAGATCTTTCCATTTGTCATGTACAGCACCTGACTGCGGACATCTGGGTACATACGCTCATTCTGTTCTTGCAGCTACCTTAGGTTTTACACAAAGGACGGTATACTCAGTGATGCAACACCCTATCTGTGAAGCACCGAACTGACATTTTATAGTCTCGGTAAGTGAACCCACAGCAGACATCTCCAAGGTGAGGGTGTTCTTTCTGAGTGATCCCATCAGGGTGTTTTGAGTATTGGTTCACGAGTTATCAAACAGAGTGACCACTATATTCGTTATGGGTGTGTGTCTGTCTGTGTGTCTGTCTGTGTGTTTGTCTGTCCGCAGCATAACTACCCGATGATATCATCCGATCTTGATGAAACTTGGGTGGGAGGTCGATATCATGATCTAGTTGTGTCCTGCCTAGAGTGGGCGTATTGCGCCCATTGTGGGCGGAGCCACGCCCCAAAAAGATGTCTTTTAGAGGGTAATCGAGTTCAAGCTACATCTTCTCCGAGGGGTTTGGTGGAATCTGGCAGGGGTTTCGGTATTTGGTTCGGCCAATGTCATGTGTCTCGCCCCACGGAGCTCGATTTTTCATTTTGGCCCCAAGGTCAAGGTCACAAGGTCACAAAACCTAGAAAAGCCGATTTTTGATGGTTTTATGACATTGTTCGCTTCCTGATCGGGTGAAATGTCGTACATGATCTTATATTATCACATACATCATGAAATACAAGTTTTCCAACTAATTTCAGAATCTTCGACCTTTGACCTTTGAAGGTCACAAAGGTCAAATTTTCAAAGTTGTCGGAATCCAACCGAATTTTCGGTATTGTGTAGATAACTAAACTCATAACGGATAGTCCGTCGTTTGTCATTGAATACCGCTCGCTCGTGAACCATCGTCTCCTGACTTGTTTTTTTATTTTGAGGGACGGGTCGTCACTTAGTTACCCTCGCCAGAGACGAGGTAATGCCATAATGTGCTAACGTCGGTCAAAAATGCTAACTAGTGGTAGACAGTATTACATGGTATCTTTTCTTCAACCGACTACCTCGATAAAGTATGGAAAACTAGAATCCGAATATGTCTACAAAGTAGGTACTCCGACAATGCGAGTACGGCATACGATTGCAACCTGTATATATATATACACCCCCGAAAAATACGGTCCGTGAAGCCGTCTGTCCGTCTGTCCATGAAGCCATGTGATTATACGTCTATTACATACTGTTTGAACGCCGGTTGCATCCTGTCTATTAATTATGTAGTCTATTAATTACATACTGTTGGAATATACCTTTCAACCCTTTAGACTGCTGAGATCCCTTACACCTTTGAAGACCCTCAACAACACCAAGACCCCGAAGACCCAAAAAACCCCGAAGACCCAAAATACCCCAAAGACACAAAACACCCTGCAGACCCAAAAGACCCTGAAGACCTTAAATACCCAAAAGACCACCAAGACCCAAAAGTGCCAGAAGATTCATAAGACCCATAATACCCTTTTAGACACATTATACCCCATGATCCTGAAGACCCTGAAGACCCCAAAGACCCTTAAGACCACTTTTACCTTTAAGACCCTTTCAATACTTTAGACACCTTGAGATCCCTTCAGCCTTCCAACCTTTTATACCCTTTAAACCTTTACACCCCTTAAGTCCCTTTTGACTCCTTAGACCTTAATCCCATTTAGACCCCTTCGCTCGGACCCTTGACCATTTACAGTTTTACATCACTTGGACCTTTTTTGATTACAAATAAATTACAAATAAATAATATTTCCGATATTACAAATAAATTTGTACAAAAGAAATGTTTGTATTATGATTGATGTAAATCATGACAATACAGCAACTCAAGTTCAGTCAGCTCATTATCCTCAGTTTAAGCAAGCCCGTGCCTCTGCGGCGACGTGCGGTGAGGCGAGCGTAGTGAGCTAATCCATGCTAGTAATCTATATAAAACCGAAAAGGTATGTTTGCCCACCATGAACATCAGCCACATGATCTATACACCACACAAATAGTAACCCCAATCAACAAACACAAAATAAACTAGATGGGATTCAGAGACTACTTACCCTGCACAATGGACTTGGTGTGAGCCAGCGCTTCTGTTTTTGAAGGGGTTTTTATTCATTCGCCGACAGTCGCCGGAGGCAATATGTTTTCGGGTTGTCCGTCCGTCCGTCCACCTGGGCTAAACCTCGTTTTTCTCAGCAACCATATGTCCGATTGAGATGAAACTTCCAGAGTGGGAGTGACACCCATGCATAATGTTTTTAAAATAATAATTGTGACATCATAGGTGACATCATAAGATGGCGCCCATACCACGTGGTATGGCAGCCATCTTGGATTAAAAGCAAATTATTAAAATATTATTTCTCGGAAACCGCTGAATGGAAATATTTTAAACTTGGCACATTGTCAAGTACTCCCAATGGGGAACAAAAGCATGATAATAATTACATCATTGGTGAAGTGGTATACCAGCCAAAATGTTTTAATCGAATTCCTTATCCTAAAAATTTGAAATTGCATGCACATGATCTATCACCCATTTTTATTGAAATATTAATTTTATGACATCATACGTCACATGGTTTGGCAGCGATATTGGATTGAAGGAAAATATTAAATAATTATATCTCTGAAACCGCTCACCCTATCGATGCGAAATTTTACAAATATCATCTGACAGCATTATATGCATTATTGCATTATTGTTGCATGTAGTTTGAAAATGATTACGCCATGGGTGACATGGTTTGGCAGCCATCTTGGATAGAAAAACGAACCTTATCCGATCAACACGGAACTTAACATACGTGATCTCCTACACATACATATGCAGAGTGATGGCATCTACCGGTTGTGGGACTATGCAGAGGCATATTGGCGACAGTCGCATTGTTCTAGTTTTTTGATCCAATATGGCTGCCAGACCACGTGAGCGATGCATCATGAATTTATATTCTCTAATATAATTGTTGTGTAGCTCACACTGAATAAATTTCAAACTGATCGGACTAAGCCTTGTCCCTGTCGAATTATGACGTCATAATTAAGGCACGGATGACGTCATCGTTAACAAAACGTATTCCCCATGGGGAGTACTTGACAATGAGCCTTGTTTCAATTTTTCTCTATCGAGTGGTTTGGGAGCTATCGAGGTGTATCGTTTTTCCAAGATGTTGTCCGTACTACGTGAGCTATTATGTCATAATAATTATGAATAAAAAAATTATACAGCCAGAGGTGCTCCTATTGTAAAATTTCCTGTCAATCAGACCAACGGTTGCCGAGAAAATGACTTTTAAAAATGGAGACACTTACACCACATGTGCGCAGCCGAATGCCTAACCTTGTTTCGCTTCGCGAGCGCAGGGGAAAAAAACATGGAAACACCACATGAAAGTCCTGCTGAGGATCTGCAATCTCCGATTGCTCTGTCTTGTTACGTGTTTAGGTCACGACGCTTCCTCGTTTATGAAAGTTTGTTTTTACGTGTTTACGTCACGATGCTTCCTCGTTTATGAAAGTTTGTTTTTACGTGTTTACGTCACGACGCTTCCTTGTTTATGAAAGTTTCTTGTTACGTGTTTACCTCACGATGCTTCCTAAGTTATGAGTTTCTTGTTAGGTGTTTACGTCACGACGCTTCCTCGTTTATGAAAGTTTGTTTTTACGTGTTTACGTCACGACGCTTCCTTGTTTATGAAAGTTTCTTGTTACGTGTTTACGTCACGATGCTTCCTCAGGTATGAGTTTCTTTTTAGGTGTTTACGTCACGACGCTTCATCGGTTATGACTGCACAATCACACAAGGTTTGTAAATGTTGTAAAAGTGATTGAACAACCGTTGATCTGATATTCATGACAGCACGAGCGTGTGCATACCTTTACATGATGATGACTTTAAAAAAACATCACACAATTTCATCATTCGCAATTATATGAACTATAACATACGATATTATAAACTACCATGAAACATCTTTTACAAGTCGAGAATCGTCACAATCCGTTTGAAAGATCATTTCATTTCTGGTACTTACAGTCCATGATGTGACGACCACGGAGAGACAACCAGGTATCTGCACGTCCGACCAAACCAGGTATGTGCACGTCCGACCAAACCAGGTATGTGCACGTCCGACCAAACCAGGTATGTGCACGCCCGACTAAACCAGGTATCTGCACGTCCGACCAAACCAGGTATCTGCACGTCCGACCAAACCAGGTATGTGCACGTCCGACCAAATCAGGTATGTGCACGTCCGACCAAACCAGGTATGTGCACGTCCGACCAAACCAGGTATGTGCACGTTCGACCAAATCAGGTATCTGCACGTCCGAACACAGCAGAGAAATGAAATTTCCCCGAAATTACTTATTTTGTAAATCTTGACGCGAGGGGGCGGAGTAAAAACTAGCCAATCGCTTCTTCAGCTACCCCACCTCTCCCCCCCGGCTCAAACGAGGCGGAGATTTCCCATCAATGACGTCATTGTCGTCATTTTGCACAATTCCGAAACATCTCGGAACTCCGTAATGTTTGAAAACAGGTTTTGAAAAATTCTCAATTTTTACCCACCCCGAAAGTTATGTTTGGCATTTTTGTCTTTCAGAATTGAAACTGTGACTGTCTGTGCTGTCGTCACAATGCAGATTTTGAAGTTCATGAAACATTTCAAAAATCAAGTGTTGATCTCTTGTCTCTGTCTCTCTCTTGATTCATTGATCAATGAATACAAAATTAACCATGAACGGTTATTTGATGAGTGAACTCTGGTGAAAAGAACATTTGATTAGTGCAAGGAGAGAAGCTTGATAAAGATCCCACATTAAACAAAGAATGACGTCATACATTCGGAACGATCACAACGTCAATGTGAATCACAATCGGATGAAACAATCATCAAAAATGTCCGTATTCTGTGACTTACAATCTGAAGTTTCAACCTCCGGGACCTCATTCTGTGACTTACAATCTGAAGTTTCATCCTCTGGGACCTCATTCTGTGACTTACAATCTGAAGTTTCATCCTCTGGGACCTCATTCTGTGACTTACAATCTGAAGTTTCATCCTCTGGGACCTTATTCTGTGACTTACAATCTGAAGTTTCAACCTCCGGGACCTCATTCTGTGACTTACAATCTGAAGTTTCATCCTCTGGGACCTTATTCTGTGACTTACAATCTGAAGTTTCATCCTCCGGAACCTTATTCTGTGACTTACAATCTGAAGTTTCATCCTCTGGGACCTCATTCTGTGACTTACAATCTGAAGTATTATCCTCTGGGACCTTATTCTGTGACTTACAATCTGAAGTTTCATCCTCCAGGACCTTATTCTGTGACTTACAATCTCAAGTTTCATCCTTCGGGACCTCATTCTGTGACTTACAATCTGAAGTTTTATCCTTCGGGACCTCATTCTGTGACTTACAATCTGAAGTATTATCCTCTGGGACCTTATTCTGTGACTTACAATCTGAAGTTTCATCCTCCAGGACCTTATTCTGTGACTTACAATCTGAAGTTTCAACCTCCGGGACCTCATTCTGTGACTTACAATCTGAAGTTTCATCCTCTGGGACCTTATTCTGTGACTTACAATCTGAAGTTTCAACCTCCGGGACCTCATTCTGTGACTTACAATCTGAAGTTTCATCCTCTGGGACCTTATTCTGTGACTTACAATCTGAAGTTTCAACCTCCGGGACCTCATTCTGTGACTTACAATCTGAAGTTTCATCCTCTGGGACCTTATTCTGTGACTTACAATCTGAAGTTTCATCCTCCGGAACCTTATTCTGTGACTTACAATCTGAAGTTTCATCCTCTGGGACCTCATTCTGTGACTTACAATCTGAAGTATTATCCTCTGGGACCTTATTCTGTGACTTACAATCTGAAGTTTCATCCTCCAGGACCTTATTCTGTGACTTACAATCTCAAGTTTCATCCTTCGGGACCTCATTCTGTGACTTACAATCTGAAGTTTTATCCTCTGGGACCTTATTCTGTGACTTACAATCTGACGTTTCATCCTCCGGGACCTTATTCTGAGACTTACAATCTGAAGTTTCATCCTCCGGGACCTCATTCTGTGACTTACAATCTGAAGTTTCATCCTCTGCGACCTTATTCTGAGACTTACAATCTGAAGTTTCATCCTCCGGGACCTCATTCTGTGACTTACAATCTGAAGTTTCATCCTCTGCGACCTTATTCTGAGACTTACAATCTGAAGTTTCATCCTCCGGGACCTCATTCTGTGACTTACAATCTGAAGTTTCATCCTCTGCGACCTTATTCTGAGACTTACAATCTGAAGTTTCATCCTCCGGGACCTCATTCTGTGACTTACAATCTGAAGTTTTATCCTCTGGGACCTTATTCTGAGACTTACAATCTGAAGTTTTATCCTCTGCGACCTTATTCTGAGACTTACAATCTGAAGTTTCATCCTCCGGGACCTCATTCTGTGACTTACAATCTGAAGTTTCATCCTCTGCGACCTTATTCTGAGACTTACAATCTGAAGTTTCATCCTCCGGGACCTCATTCTGTGACTTACAATCTGAAGTTTTATCCTCTGGGACCTTATTCTGTGACTTACAATCTGAAGTTTCATCCTCCGGGACCTTATTCTGTGACTTACAATCTGAAGTTTCATCCTCCAGGACCTCATTCTGTGACTTACAATCAAGTTTCATCCTCTGCGACCTCATTCTGTGACTTACAATCTGAAGTTTCATCCTCCCGGACCTCATTCTGCGACTTACAATCTGAAGTTTCATCCTTCGGGACCTCATTCTGCAACTTACAATCTGAAGTTTCATCCTCCGGGACATTATTCTGTGACTTACAATCTGAAGTTACATCCTCGAGGACATTATTCTGTGACTTACAATCTGAAGTTACATCCTCGAGGACATTATTCTGTGACGTACAATCTGAAGTTTCATCCTCCGGGACCTCATTCTGTGACTTACAATCTGAAGTTTCATCCTCCGGGACCTCATTCTGTGACTTACAATCTGAAGTTTCATCCTCCGGGACCTCATTCTGCGACTTACAATCTGAAGTTTCATCCTCCAGGACCTCATTCTGTGACTTACAATCTGAAGTTTCATCCTCCGGGACCTCATTCTGTGACATACAATCTGAACTTTCATCCTCCGGGACATTATTCTGTGACTTACAATCTGAAGTTTCATCCTCCGGGACCTCATTCTGTAACATACAATCTGAACTTTCATCCTCCGGGACATTATTCTGTGAATTACAATGTGACGGTTCATCCTCCAGGACCTTATTCTGTGACTTACAATGTGACGGTTATTCCTTCAGGACCTTATTCTGTTTTTTTGTTTTTTTTGCATACAAGATCGAGGCTCGTGAAAGAGATAACATTAATCACACAAAAAATCAAACAGACACATAAAACATATAATAAGGGGAGCGGTACACAAGTTGGGTCGAGAGGGGGATGCACACAAACAACATTTGAGAGCAGGGACATCGGGAGATCTGTGGGAGGGAAAAGGTTTGGGGGGAGGAGGCGTGGGAAGTGGGGGTGGAAGAAGTACAAAACACATGGACACTGGAAGGACTTCCAGGAAGTAAGTTGGTATTTCGAAAAACTGGAGCTGGGGTGAATTAGCAGGGGTAGAGAAGATCAAGGTTTTGGATGGGGGAAGATAAGAGATGGTGGTGAAGAGCTGTTGTAAAGACCTGGAGGGAGGAGTGGGATTGAAGAGAGTGAGGGAGTTTGTTCCAGAGGCGGGAGAAAAGAGGAATGAAAGAGTGAAGGTGAATAGAGAGTCTTGATTTTGGCAGTTTAACCATAAGAGGGTTGCTGGCAGATCTTGTGAGACCTGTCTGAATATTTGGGGGACAGAGTACAGAGAGAGCAGGGGGAGCAAGGCCGGAGAGGAGTTGGTAGAAGACAGAAAGACCACCAACTTGCCTGCGGTGAGTGAGTGAAAGGCCCTCAGAGTTAGCTTCATCGCGGGAGATTCCAATGATTCTGAAAGCTTTGGTTTCAACAGCGTGAAGCCGAGCTAGGTGTGAGGCAGGAGCACCGGCACAGAGGGGGGAACAGTATTCCATTGAGCTGCGAATGAAAGCCTTGTATGTGGTGAGGAGCTCAGGTGTGCCAAGAAAGGACTTCGCACGACGGAGGATGCCCAGTCGGCGACTGGCTTTGGAGGCCAGCTTGGAAATGTGGTTTTCCCAAGAAAGATCATGGAAGATAGTGAGACCCAAAAGCTTGAGTGACAGAACTTCTTGGAGAGGTTTGTTGAGAAAGTAGATGGGAGGGTTGCCCAGTCGGTCTTTTCAGAGAGACAAAGTAAGAGTGTGAGATTTGTCAGGATTGAAAGACATGATCCACTTGTTTGACCAGTCTATGATTTTGTTCAGGTCTGCAGAGAGTGAGGAGGCTGCAGACTGCCGATCTGAGGAATAAGGAATGGAGCGGCAGAGAGTGGAGTCATCAGCAAAGAGATAGAGAGGATTTTCGAGAGAGTTGGAGAGTTCATTGATGAAGACCAGAAAAAGCACAGGGCCCAGAACACTGCCTTGGGGAACTCCAGCCGGAACAGGAAGGGGAGATGAGAGAAATCCATTCAGTTCCACACATTGACTACGACCAGAGAGGAAGTCCGCAAGCCATGCGTGGAGATTTCCATGGATACCATCAGAGGAGAGTTTGGTGAGCAGAGCAGGGTGCCAGACCGTATCGAAGGCACGTGATATGTCAAGCGAGACAGCTCTGATTTCCTGTTTGGCATTGAGGACCTCCATCCATTGTTGAGACAGCAGAAGCAGCATGTCCAGAGTAGAATGACCTGGTCTGAATCGAAATTGATGATCAGAGATCAAGCCATTGGAGAAGAGGAAGGATTTGATATCTGAAGCAATGATGGATTCCATGACTTTGCTGATAATTGGGAGCAGGCTGATTGGTCTGTAGTTGGAAGGATCTGTTTTTGCACCTTTTTGTGTAAAGCAGTGATGTTTGCTGATTTTCAAGATGATGGCAGATGACCTTGAGCAAAAGAGAGGGTGAACAGAACAGAGAGAGGGTGAGATAGAGCGGAAGAGCAGGATTTTAGGACCCGTGGGCTGATGCCGTCTGGTCCAGTTGCAGAATCAGAGTCGAGGTTTGACAAAAACTTCTCCACTTTGTCAGGAAAGAAGAACACAGAGTTCAGGAGCACCTGGGTTCGACTGGGTAAGGTGGGTACAGAGAGAGATGGGTTTGGGACACAAGATTTTGAGGCAAACACAGAGTTGAGGCATTCGGCTTTGTCACGTGCGGTGTCAACCGTGTAGCCATTTGAGGTAAGGGAGGAAATGGAGGGGGAACAAACACCAGAAACAGATTTGACCAGATGCCACCAGGATTTGGAGGAGGGAGACAGGTTTGAGAGTTCAGTCTTGAGTGGGGAGAGATAGTGCTTCCTAGCACTCCTGAGGGTAGACACACACTTGTTCCGAGCTTGGTGGAAGGAACTGAGATTGCCTTCAGTTGGATTTGCCTTCCAAGAGGCAAAAGCAAGTTGTTTCAGGGCAACTGCCTTACCACAAGATTCAGTGTACCATGGATGGGAGGAAGGGTATGACAACTGAAGACGAGATGGGATAAATCTGTGCATGAGAGAGAGAGCAGTTTACTTTGGAAGAATTCCCAGGAAGGGTTGATGTCAGAGGCGGTCGAGATGGGAGACCAGTCCAGATGATTGATAGCTGCTTGAAGACCGTGCCAGTCGGCCTGAGTGAAATGCCAGACTCGTCGATGCTGAGGAGGCTCTCTGAGAATGGCCAGAGATGTCCACTTTAACAAGCACATGGTCAGATGAACCGATTGGAGCAGAAGAAGAGCAGCAGACATTAGCAGGGAAGTTTGTCATAACCAAGTCTCGAAGAGAAGATACTCCATTGACTGAAATCCGGGTCGGGAAATTGACAGATTGTGTCTGTCCCAATGAGTCGCAGAAGTCCTTTGCTGAGGTGCCATGGCTGGTGAGAGAGGAACCCACACCCAGCCAGCTGGCATGACGACAGTTGAAGTCGCCACATATGAGGAAGAGAGAGTTGGGATGAGTGGATAGAAGTTGGTCCATGTTGTCAGACAGGAAGATGTAAATGGAGTCATCACTGTTTGGAGGACGGTACAGAACACATATGAACAAAAGGTGGGAGCGGAGAGGAAGCCGTAGCCAGAGGTACTCCTGGGGATGGGGTGGAGAGAGGGCAGTGCAAGGAGAGTGAGGAAGAGAGTTTTTGATAAAGATAGCAACCCCACCACCAGGACGAGGCTCAGGTCTATCATACCAGAGGAGGGAGTAACCAGGAAGAGATATTAAGGAATCAGAGACATCTTGAAGGAGGAAAGTTTCTGTTGAGCAGATCAAGTCTGGATTGTCAGAAGCAACCTGAATGGAGAGATCAATCAGGTTTGAGTGAAGACCCCGGATGTTTGAGGTCAATACCGTTAATGAAGAGGGAGGGGAAGCATTGGGTGCATGACAGGGGAGGGGAGGGGACGGGTAGGGTCACATGAAGGATGATTGGGGGAGGTAGGGAGAGCAGTTGATAGTGTGTCAGAGATTACAGAAGAGTTACAAGAAAGGGAAGGATGAGGACAAAAGGTTTGATGGTGATGGGATGAGGCACAGTGAGGGGTTGTTCGAGGCGGGGCAGAGGAAAGTTGAAGGTTGGAGGAGGTGGAGTTATGAGATAGAAGTGAGACGAAGTGGGGAGGAGGCAGCTTTGAGGAGGAGGAGGGGGGAGGGGGAGAATTGCAGAAAGATGGAAGGGGGGGAGACTTTAAGGGGAGGGGTTGGGGGGAGTTTTGAAGGAGAGGGGAAAGGGGGGAGTTTTGAAGGGGAAGGGGAGGGGTGGGGAGATTTGAAGGGGAAGGGCAAAGTGGGAGATTTGGAGGGGAGTGGTGAGTTTGGGAGGGGAGGGGCAAGGGGGGAGACTTGGAGGGGAGGGGCAAGGGGGGAGAATTGAAAGGGAGGGGGAGGGACTTTATGAGGGGAAGTGTGAGGGGGGAGCTTCGAAAGTGGATGATTTCTGAAAAACGAACATTTATAACAAACTGGGTTTATTGTGATTTTCAAGTCAGAGATCCGTTTAAGAACGATAGAGGAGGGGTGGAATGAGGTTGAGTTTAGAGCATGGAGGGAGGAAGAATTGTAAGAGCTTGAATATTTTTTTTGAAGTGGAATGAAATGAAGAGGAAAATGAAAAAAGCCTTTTAAATAGGAAGAAAGACAGCGTGTTGTGATATACCACTGAAAAAAACATTACAGGGGAAAGTTTAAACATATTTAAATAATATTTAAACAAAACCGTGAAAAACAATCTTATATTCACAAAATACCGACGGGGAGAGGGAGCCTGGAGGGATAACCACGTGTCACATGAACAGGGCAAAAGGTGGAAGAAAAGCAGATAAAGGGGGCGGGGCGAGACAGCGCACGTGGAGAGAAGCATGTGCAGAGAGGCACGTGGAGAGAAGCACACGACAGAAGTACACGTGGAGAAAAGGGAATAAATGTTTTTTTGTTGTTGTTGTTTTGGGGGGGTGGGGGGAGATTTAAAACGTCAGACAAAGAGTAGATGTTCAGGGAAGTTCGGGCGAGAAGAGAAAAATATAAGAAACAGGCAATACAGTGAAGGAAAGAACTTAAATTAACAAAACACCAACAGGGGAAGCCTCGGGTTACAAGGCCACGCACGCGGAGCGAACAGAAAATGATTAATTAATGACAAGTTACACGAATTTCAAACCAAAACTAACTAGAAAACACAATAACACATACACAATGAAATAACGAGTGGAAATTTGACATACACTCGAATGGAAAAAATACTTAAACTTTTGATGCCGTGGAGAGATGAAAAGTCACCACCTCGCTCGAGAAAACCCAAGTTATCCAACCTGTGACTTACAATCTGAAGTTTCATCCTCCGGGACCTTATTCTGTGATTAAAATCTGAAGCTACATCCTCGAGGACCTTATTCTGTGACTTACAATCTGAAGTTTCATCCTCCATTCCCTTATTCTGTGACTTAGAATCTGAAACTTCATCCTTCAGGATCTTATTCTGTGACTTACAATCTGAAGTTTAATCCTCCGGGACCTTATTCTGTGACTTACAATCTGAAGTTAAATCGTCGAGGACATTATTCTGTGACTTACAATCTGAAGTTTCATCCTCCAGGACCTTATTCTGTGACTTACAATCTGAAGTTTCATCCTCCATTCCCTTATTCTGTGACTTAGAATCTGAAGCTTCATCCTTCAGGATCTTATTCTGTGACTTACAATCTGAAGTTTCATCCTCCGGGACCTTATTCTGTGACTTACAATCTGAAGTTAAATCCTCGAGGACATTATTCTGTAACTTACAATCTGAAGTTTCATCCTCCAGGACCTTATTCTGTGACTTACAATCTGAAGTTTCATCCTCCATTCCCTTATTCTGTGACTTAGCATCTGAAGCTTCATCCTTCAGGATCTTATTCTGTGACTTACAATCTGAAGTTTCATCCTCCGGGACCTTATTCTGTGACTTACAATCTGAAGCTTCATCCTTCAGGACCTTATTCTGTGACTTCCAATCTGAAGTTTCATCCTCCTGGACCTTATTCTGCGACTTAGAATCTGAAGTTCATCCTTCAGGACCTTATTCTGTCACTTAAATTCTGATGTTTCATCCTCCGGGACCTTATTCTGTGACTTAGAATCTGAAGTTAAATCCTCGAGGACATTATTCTGTCACTTAAAATCTGAAGTTTCATCCTCCGGGACCTTATTCTGTGACTTACAATCTGAAGCTTCATCCTTCAGGACCTTATTCTGTGACTTCCAATCTGAAGTTTCATCCTCCTGGACCTTATTCTGCGACTTAGAATCTGAAGTTCATCCTTCAGGACCTTATTCTGTCACTTAAATTCTGATGTTTCATCCTCCGGGACCTTATTCTGTGACTTAGAATCTGAAGTTCATCCTTCAGGACCTTATTCTGTGACTTACAATCTGAAGTTTCATCCTCCGGGACCTTATTCTGTGACTTAGAATCTGAGAATTCATCCTCCAGGTTTTCCTTCTTCTTTGTGTATTCATTAAACTGCCCATTTATGTGGTTATCCTTCTTCTTTGTGTATTCATTAAACTGCCCATTTATGTGGTTATCCTTCTTGTTTGTATATTTATTAAACTGCCCATTTATGTGGTTATCCCTCCAGTTTGTATATTAATTAAACTCCCCATTTATGTGGTTATCACTCTAGTTTGTATATTCATTAAACTCCCCATTTATGTGGTTATCCCTCCAGTTTGTATATTTATTAAACTCCCCATTTATGTGGTTATCCCTCCAGTTTGTATATTTATTAAACTCCCCATTTATGTGGTTATCCCTCCAGTTTGTATATTCATTAAACTCCCCATTTATGTGATTATCCCTCCAGTTTGTATATTCATTAAACTCCCCATTTATGTGGTTATCCCTCCAGTTTGTATATTTATTAAACTCCCCATTTATGTGGTTATCCCTCTAGTTTGTATATTCATTAAACTCCCCATTTATATGGTTATCCCTCTAGTTTGTATATTCATTAAACTCCCCATTTATCTGGTTATCCCTCCAGTTTGTATATTCATTAAACTCCCCATTTATGTGGTTATCCCTCCAGTTTATATATTTATTAAACTCCCCATTTATGTGGTTATCCCTCCAGTTTGTATATTCATCAAACTCCCCATTTATGTGGTTATCCCTCTAGTTTGTATATTTATTAAACTACTCCCCATTTATGTGGCTATCCCTCCAGTTTGTATATTTATTAAACTCCCCATTTATGTGGTTATCCCTCCAGTTTGTATATTCATTAAACTCCCCATTTATGTGGTTATCCCTCTAGTTTGTATATTCATTAAACTCCCCATTTATGTGATTATCCCTCCAGTTTGTATATTCATTAAACTCCCCATTTATGTGGTTATCCTTCCAGTTTGTATATTTATTAAACTCCCCATTTATGTGGTTATCCCTCTAGTTAGTATATTCATTAAACTCCCCATTTATATGGTTATCCCTCTAGTTTGTATATTCATTAAACTACCCATTTATGTGGTTATCCCTCCAGTTTGTATATTCATTAAACTCCCCATTTATGTGGTTATCCCTCCAGTTTGTATATTTATTAAACTCCCCATTTATGTGGTTATCCCTCTAGTTTGTATATTCATTAAACTCCCCATTTCTGTGGTTATCCATCTAATTTGTATATTCATTAAACTCCCCATTTATGTGATTATCCCTCCAGTTTGTATATTCATTAAACTCCCCATTTATGTGGTTATCCCTCCAGTTTGTATATTTATTAAACTCCCCATTTATGTGGTTATCCCTCTAGTTTGTATATTCATTAAACTCCCCATTTATATGGTTATCCCTCTAGTTTGTATATTCATTAAACTCCCCATTTATGTGGTTATCCCTCCAGTTTGTATATTCATCAAACTCCCCATTTATGTGGTTATCCCTCTAGTTTGTATATTCATTAAACTCCCCATTTATGTGGTTATCCCTCCAGTTTGTATATTTATTAAACTCCCCATTTATGTGGTTATCCCTCCAGTTTGTATATTCATTAAACTCCCCATTTATGTGATTATCCCTCTAGTTTGTATATTCATTAAACTCCCCATTTATGTGGTTATCCCTCCAGTTTGTATATTCATTAAACTCCCCATTTATGTGGTTATCCCTCTAGTTTGTATATTTATTAAACTCCCCATTTATATGGTTATCCCTCTAGTTTGTATATTCATTAAACTCCCCATTTATGTGGTTATCCCTCTAGTTTGTATATTTATTAAACTCCCCATTTATATGGTTATCCCTCTAGTTTGTATATTCATTAAACTCCCCATTTATGTGGTTATCCCTCTAGTTTGTATATTTATTAAACTCCCCATTTATATGGTTATCCCTCTAGTTTGTATATTCATTAAACTCCCCATTTATGTGGTTATCCCTCTAGTTTGTATATTTATTAAACTCCCCATTTATATGGTTATCCCTCTAGTTTGTATATTCATTAAACTCCCCATTTATGTGGTTATCCCTCCAGTTTGTATATTTATTAAACTCCCCATTTATGTGGTTATCCCTCTAGTTTGTATATTCATTAAACTCCCCATTTATGTGGTTATCCCTCCAGTTTGTATATTCATTAATCTCCACATTTATGTGGTTATCCCTCCAGTTTGTATATTCATTAAACTCCCCATTTATGTGGTTGTCCCTCCAGTTTGTATATTCATTA
Organism: Myxine glutinosa; assembly: GCF_964187855.1. Taxonomy (NCBI): domain Eukaryota; kingdom Metazoa; phylum Chordata; class Myxini; order Myxiniformes; family Myxinidae; genus Myxine; species Myxine glutinosa. The sequence goes on from NW_027618292.1 coordinate 63,375, forward strand.
AACTCCCCATTTATGTGGTTATCCCTCCAGTTTGTATATTTATTAAACTCCCCATTTATGTGGTTATCCCTCTAGTTTGTATATTCATTAAACTCCCCATTTATGTGGTTATCCCTCCAGTTTGTATATTCATTAAACTCCCCATTTATATGGTTATCCCTCTAGTTTGTATATTCATTAAACTCCCCATTTATGTGGTTATCCCTCTAGTTTGTATATTCATTAAACTCCCCATTTATGTGGTTATCCCTCCAGTTTGTATATTCATTAAACTCCCCATTTATGTGGTTATCCCTCCAGTTTGTATATTTATTAAACTCTCCATTTATGTGGTTATCCCTCTAGTTTGTATATTCATTAAACTCCCCATTTATATGGTTATCCCTCTAGTTTGTATATTCATTAAACTCCCCATTTATGTGGTTATCCCTCCAGTTTGTATATTTATTAAACTCCCCATTTATGTGGTTATCCCTCTAGTTTGTATATTCATTAAACTCCCCATTTATGTGGTTATCCCTCCAGTTTGTATATTCATTAAACTCCCCATTTATGTGGTTATCCCTCCAGTTTGTATATTTATTAAACTCCCCATTTATGTGGTTATCCCTCTAGTTTGTATATTCATTAAACTCCCCATTTATATGGTTATCCCTCTAGTTTGTATATTCATTAAACTCCCCATTTATGTGGTTATCCCTCCAGTTTGTATATTTATTAAACTCCCCATTTATGTGGTTATCCCTCCAGTTTGTATATTCATTAAACTCCCCATTTATGTGGTTATCCCTCCAGTTTGTATATTTATTAAACTCCCCATTTATGTGGTTATCCCTCCAGTTTGTATATTCATTAAACTCCCCATTTATGTGGTTATCCCTCTAGTTTGTATATTTATTAAACTCCCCATTTATGTGGCTATCCCTCCAGTTTGTATATTTATTAAACTCCCCATTTATGTGGTTATCCCTCCAGTTTGTATATTCATTAAACTCCCCATTTATGTGGTTATCCCTCTAGTTTGTATATTCATTAAACTCCCCATTTATGTGGTTATCCATCTAATTTGTATATTCATTAAACTCCCCATTTATGTGGTTATCCCTCTAGTTTGTATATTCATTAAACTCCCCATTTATATGGTTATCCCTCTAGTTTGTATATTCATTAAACTCCCCATTTATGTGGTTATCCCTCTAGTTTGTATATTCATTAAACTCCCCATTTATATGATTATCCCTCTAGTTTGTATATTCATTAAACTCCCCATTTATGTGGTTATCCCTCTAGTTTGTATATTCATTAAACTCCCCATTTATATGGTTATCCCTCTAGTTTGTATATTTATTAAACTCCCCATTTATGTGGTTATCCCTCTAGTTTGTATATTCATTAAACTCCCCATTTATGTGGTTATCCCTCTAGTTTGTATATTTATTAAACTCCCCATTTATGTGGTTATCCCTCTAGTTTGTATATTCATTAAACTCCCCATTTATATGGTTATCCCTCTAGTTTGTATATTCATTAAACTCCCCATTTATGTGGTTATCCCTCCAGTTTGTATATTCATCAAACTCCCCATTTATGTGGTTATCCCTCCAGTTTGTATATTTATTAAACTCCCCATTTATGTGGTTATCCCTCCAGTTTGTATATTCATTAAACTCCCCATTTATGTGGTTATCCCTCTAGTTTGTATATTCATTAAACTCCCCATTTATGTGGTTATCCCTCGAGTTTGTATATTTATTAAACTCCCCATTTATGTGGTTATCCCTCTAGTTTGTATATTCATTAAACTCCCCATTTATGTGGTTATCCCTCTAGTTTGTATATTCATTAAACTCCCCATTTATGTGGTTATCCCTCTAGTTTGTATATTTATTAAACTCCCCATTTATGTGGTTATCCCTCCAGTTTGTATATTTATTAAACTCCCCATTTATGTGGTTATCCCTCCAGTTTGTATATTCATTAAACTCCCCATTTATGTGGTTATCCCTCCAGTTTGTATATTCATTAAACTCCCCATTTATGTGGTTATCCCTCTAGTTTGTATATTCATTAAACTCCCCCATTTATGTGGTTATCCCTCCAGTTTGTATATTTATTAAACTCCCCATTTATGTGGTTATCCCTCCAGTTTGTATATTTATTAAACTCCCCATTTATGTGGTTATCCCTCCAGTTTGTATATTCATTAAACTCCCCATTTATGTGGTTATCCCTCTAGTTTGTATATTCATTAAACTCCCCATTTATGTGGTTATCCCTCCAGTTTGTATATTCATTAAACTCCCCATTTATGTGGTTATCCCTCTAGTTTGTATATTTATTAAACTCCCCATTTATGTGGTTATCCCTCCAGTTTGTATATTTATTAAACTCCCCATTTATGTGGTTATCCCTCCAGTTTGTATATTCATTAAACTCCCCATTTATGTGGTTATCCCTCTAGTTTGTATATTCATTAAACTCCCCATTTATGTGGTTATCCCTCCAGTTTGTATATTTATTAAACTCCCCATTTATGTGGTTATCCCTCCAGTTTGTATATTCATTAAACTCCCCATTTATGTGGTTATCCCTCTAGTTTGTATATTCATTAAACTCCCCATTTATGTGGTTATCCCTCCAGTTTGTATATTCATTAAACTCCCCATTTATGTGGTTATCCCTCTAGTTTGTATATTCATTAAACTCCCCATTTATGTGGTTATCCCTCCAGTTTGTATATTCATTAAACTCCCCATTTATGTGGTTATCCCTCTAGTTTGTATATTCATTAAACTCCCCATTTATGTGGTTATCCCTCTAATTTGTATATTCATTAAACTCCACATTTATGTGGTTATCCCTCCAGTTTGTATATTCATTAATCTCCCCATTTATGTGGTTATACCTCTAGTTTGTATATTCATTAAACTCCCCATTTATGTGGTTATCCCTCTAGTTTGTATATTCATTAAACTCCCCATGTATGTGGTTATCCCTCTAATTTGTATATTTATGAAACTCCCCATTTATGTGGTTATCCCTCTAGTTTGTATATTTATTAAACTCCCCATTTATGTGGTTATCCCTCTAGTTTGTATATTCATTAAACTCCCCATTTATGTGGTTATCCCTCTAATTTGTATATTCATTAAACTCCCCATTTATGTGATTATCCCTCCAGTTTGTATATTCATTAAACTCCCCATTTATGTGGTTATCCCTCTAGTTTGTATATTCATTAAACTCCCCATTTATGTGGTTATCCCCCCAGTTTGTACATTTATTAAACTCCCCATTTATGTGGTTATCCCTCCAGTTTGTATATTTATTAAACTCCCCATTTATGTGGTTATCCCTCCAGTTTGTATATTCATTAAACTCCCCATTTATGTGGTTATCCCTCTAGTTTGTATATTCATTAAACTCCCCATTTATGTGGTTATCCCTCTAGTTTGTATATTCATTAAACTCCCCATTTATGTGGTTATCCCTCCAGTTTGTATATTCATTAAACTCCCCATTTATGTGGTTATCCCTCCAGTTTGTATATTCATTAAACTCCCCATTTATGTGGTTATCCCTCCAGTTTGTATATTCATGAAACTCCCCATTTATGTGGTTATCCCTCCAGTTTGTATATTCATTAAACTCCCCATTTATGTGGTTATCCCTCCAGTTTGTATATTCATTAAACTCCCCATTTATGTGGTTATCCCTCCAGTTTGTATATTTATTAAACTCCCCATTTATATGGTTATCCCTCTAGTTTGTATATTCATTAAACTCCCCATTTATATGGTTATCCCTCTAGTTTGTATATTTATTAAACTCCCCATTTATATGGTTATCCCTCTAGTTTGTATATTCATTAAACTCCCCATTTATGTGGTTATCCCTCCAGTTTGTATATTTATTAAACTCCCCATTTATGTGGTTATCCCTCCAGTTTGTATATTTATTAAACTCCCCATTTATGTGGTTATCCCTCTAGTTTGTATATTCATTAAACTCCCCATTTATGTGGTTATCCCTCTAGTTTGTATATTCATTAAACTCCCCATTTATATGGTTATCCCTCTAGTTTGTATATTCATTAAACTCCCCATTTATGTGGTTATCCCTCTAGTTTGTATATTCATTAAACTCCCCATTTATGTGGTTATCCCTCTAGTTTGTATATTCATTAAACTCCCCATTTATGTGGTTATCCCTCCAGTTTGTATATTCATTAAACTCCCCATTTATATGGTTATCCCTCTAGTTTGTATATTTATTAAACTCCCCATTTATATGGTTATCCCTCTAGTTTGTATATTCATTAAACTCCCCATTTATGTGGTTATCCCTCCAGTTTGTATATTTATTAAACTCCCCATTTATGTGGTTATCCCTCCAGTTTGAATATTTATTAAACTCACCATTTATGTGGTTATCCCTCCAGTTTGTATATTCATTAAACTCCCCATTTATGTGGTTATCCCTCTAGTTTGTATATTCATTAAACTCCCCATTTATGTGGTTATCCCTCTAATTTGTATATTCATTAAACTCCCTATTTATGTGGTTATCCCTCTAATTTGTATATTCATTAAACTCCCCATTTATGTGATTATCCCTCCAGTTTGTATATTCATTAAACTCCCCATTTATGTGGTTATCCCTCCAGTTTGTATATTCATTAAACTCCCCATTTATGTGGTTATCCCTCCAGTTTGTATATTCATTAAACTCCCCATTTATGTGGTTATCCCTCCAGTTTGTATATTCATTAAACTCCCCATTTATGTGGTTATCCCTCCAGTTTGTATATTCATTAAACTCCCCCTTTATGTGGTTATCCCTCTAGTTTGTATATTCATTAAACTCCCCATTTATGTGGTTATCCCTCCAGTTTGTATATTCATTAAACTCCCCATTTATGTGGTTATCCCTCCAGTTTGTATATTCATTAAACTCCCCATTTATGTGGTTATCCCTCCAGTTTGTATATTCATTAAACTCCCCATTTATGTGGTTATCCCTCCAGTTTGTATATTCATTAAACTCCCCATTTATGTGGTTATCCCTCCAGTTTGTATATTCATTAAACTCCCCATTTATGGGGTTATCCCTCCAGTTTGTATATTCATTAAACTCCCCATTTATGTGGTTATCCCTCTAGTTTGTATATTCATTAAACTCCCCATTTATGTGGTTATCCCTCCAGTTTGTATATTCATTAAACTCCCCATTTATGTGGTTATCCCTCTAGTTTGTATATTCATTAAACTCCCCATTTATGTGGTTATCCCTCCAGTTTGTATATTCATTAAACTCCCCATTTATGTGGTTATCCCTCTAGTTTGTATATTCATTAAACTCCCCATTTATGTGGTTATCCCTCCAGTTTGTATATTTATTAAACTCCCCATTTATGTGGTTATCCCTCCAGTTTGAATATTTATTAAACTCCCCATTTATGTGGTTATCCCTCCAGTTTGTATATTCATTAAACTCCCCATTTATGTGGTTATCCCTTTAGTTTGTATATTCATTAAACTCCCCATTTATGTGGTTATCCCTCTAGTTTGTATATTCATTAAACTCCCTATTTATGTGGTTATCCCTCTAATTTGTATATTCATTAAACTCCCCATTTATGTGATTATCCCTCCAGTTTGTATATTCATTAAACTCCCCATTTATGTGGTTATCCCTCCAGTTTGTATATTCATTAAACTCCCCATTTATGTGGTTATCCCTCCAGTTTGTATATTCATTAAACTCCCCATTTATGTGGTTATCCCTCCAGTTTGTATATTCATTAAACTCCCCATTTATGTGGTTATCCCTCTAGTTTGTATATTCATTAAACTCCCCATTTATGTGGTTATCCCTCCAGTTTGTATATTCATTAAACTCCCCATTTATGTGGTTATCCCTCGTTTGTATATTCATTAAACTCCCCATTTATGTGGTTATCCCTCCAGTTTGTATATTCATTAAACTCCCCATTTATGTGGTTATCCCTCCAGTTTGTATATTCATTAAACTCCCCATTTATGTGGTTATCCCTCCAGTTTGTATATTCATTAAACTCCCCATTTATGTGGTTATCCCTCTAGTTTGTATATTCATTAAACTCCCCATTTATGTGGTTATCCCTCCAGTTTGTATATTCATTAAACTCCCCATTTATGTGGTTATCCCTCCAGTTTTTATATTCATTAAACTCCCCATTTATGTGGTTATCCCTCCAGTTTGTATATTCATTAAACTCCCCATTTATGTGGTTATCCCTCCAGTTTGTATATTCATTAAACTCCCCATTTATGTGATTATCCCTCCAGTTTGTATATTCATTAAACTCCCCATTTATGTGGTTATCCCTCCAGTTTGTATATTTATTAAACTCCCCATTTATGTGGTTATCCCTCTAGTTTGTATATTCATTAAACTCCCCATTTATGTGGTTATCCCTCTCGTTTGTATATTCATTAAACTCCCCATTTATGTGGTTATCCCTCTAATTTGTATATTCATTAAACTCCCCATTTATGTGATTATCCCTCCAGTTTGTATATTCATTAAACTACCCATTTATGTGGTTATCCCTCTAGTTTGTATATTCATTAAACTCCCCATTTATGTGGTTATCCCTCCAGTTTGTATATTTATTAAACTCCCCATTTATGTGGTTATCCCTCTAGTTTGTATATTTATTAAACTCCCCATTTATGTGGTTATCCCTCCAGTTTGTATATTTATTAAACTCCCCATTTATGTGGTTATCCCTCTAGTTTGTATATTCATGAAACTCCCCATTTATGTGGTTATTCCTCTAGTTTGTATATTTATTAAACTCCCCATTTATGTGGTTATCCCTCCAGTTTGTATATTCATTAAACTCCCCATTTATGTGGTTATCCCTCTAGTTTGTATATTTATTAAACTCCCCATTTATGTGGTTATCCCTCCAGTTTGTATATTCATTAAACTCCCCATTTATGTGGTTATCCCTCTAGTTTGTATATTTATTGAACTCCCCGTTTATGTGGTTATCCCTCCAGTTTGTATATTCATTAAACTCACCATTTATGTGGTTATCCCTCCAGTTTGTATATTCATTAAACTCCCCATTTATGTGGTTATCCCTCCAGTTTGTATATTCATTAAACTCCCCATTTATGTGGTTATCCCTCTAGTTTGTATATTTATTAAACTCCCCATTTATATGGTTATCCCTCCAGTTTGTATATTCATTAAACTCCCCATTTATGTGGTTATCCCTCCAGTTTGTATATTTATTAAACTCCCCATTTATGTGATTATCCCTCCAGTTTGTATATTCATTAAACTCCCCATTTATGTGGTTATCCCTCCAGTTTGTATATTTATTAAACTCCCCATTTATGTGGTTATCCCTCTAGTTTGTATATTCATTAAACTCCCCATTTATGTGGTTATCCCTCCAGTTTGTATATTCATTAAACTCCACATTTATGTGGTTATCCCTCCAGTTTGTATATTCATTAAACTCCCCATTTATGTGGTTGTCCCTCCAGTTTGTATATTCATTAAACTCCCCATTTATGTGGTTATCCCTCCAGTTTGTATATTTATTAAACTCCCCATTTATGTGGTTATCCCTCTAGTTTGTATATTCATTAAACTCCCCATTTATGTGGTTATCCCTCCAGTTTGTATATTCATTAAACTCCCCATTTATATGGTTATCCCTCTAGTTTGTATATTCATTAAACTCCCCATTTATGTGGTTATCCCTCTAGTTTGTATATTCATTAAACTCCCCATTTATGTGGTTATCCCTCCAGTTTGTATATTCATTAAACTCCCCATTTATGTGGTTATCCCTCCAGTTTGTATATTTATTAAACTCTCCATTTATGTGGTTATCCCTCTAGTTTGTATATTCATTAAACTCCCCATTTATATGGTTATCCCTCTAGTTTGTATATTCATTAAACTCCCCATTTATGTGGTTATCCCTCCAGTTTGTATATTTATTAAACTCCCCATTTATGTGGTTATCCCTCTAGTTTGTATATTCATTAAACTCCCCATTTATGTGGTTATCCCTCCAGTTTGTATATTCATTAAACTCCCCATTTATGTGGTTATCCCTCCAGTTTGTATATTTATTAAACTCCCCATTTATGTGGTTATCCCTCTAGTTTGTATATTCATTAAACTCCCCATTTATATGGTTATCCCTCTAGTTTGTATATTCATTAAACTCCCCATTTATGTGGTTATCCCTCCAGTTTGTATATTTATTAAACTCCCCATTTATGTGGTTATCCCTCCAGTTTGTATATTCATTAAACTCCCCATTTATGTGGTTATCCCTCCAGTTTGTATATTTATTAAACTCCCCATTTATGTGGTTATCCCTCCAGTTTGTATATTCATTAAACTCCCCATTTATGTGGTTATCCCTCTAGTTTGTATATTTATTAAACTCCCCATTTATGTGGCTATCCCTCCAGTTTGTATATTTATTAAACTCCCCATTTATGTGGTTATCCCTCCAGTTTGTATATTCATTAAACTCCCCATTTATGTGGTTATCCCTCTAGTTTGTATATTCATTAAACTCCCCATTTATGTGGTTATCCATCTAATTTGTATATTCATTAAACTCCCCATTTATGTGGTTATCCCTCTAGTTTGTATATTCATTAAACTCCCCATTTATATGGTTATCCCTCTAGTTTGTATATTCATTAAACTCCCCATTTATGTGGTTATCCCTCTAGTTTGTATATTCATTAAACTCCCCATTTATATGGTTATCCCTCTAGTTTGTATATTCATTAAACTCCCCATTTATGTGGTTATCCCTCTAGTTTGTATATTCATTAAACTCCCCATTTATATGGTTATCCCTCTAGTTTGTATATTTATTAAACTCCCCATTTATGTGGTTATCCCTCTAGTTTGTATATTCATTAAACTCCCCATTTATGTGGTTATCCCTCTAGTTTGTATATTTATTAAACTCCCCATTTATGTGGTTATCCCTCTAGTTTGTATATTCATTAAACTCCCCATTTATATGGTTATCCCTCTAGTTTGTATATTCATTAAACTCCCCATTTATGTGGTTATCCCTCCAGTTTGTATATTCATCAAACTCCCCATTTATGTGGTTATCCCTCCAGTTTGTATATTTATTAAACTCCCCATTTATGTGGTTATCCCTCCAGTTTGTATATTCATTAAACTCCCCATTTATGTGGTTATCCCTCTAGATTGTATATTCATTAAACTCCCCATTTATGTGGTTATCCCTCGAGTTTGTATATTTATTAAACTCCCCATTTATGTGGTTATCCCTCTAGTTTGTATATTCATTAAACTCCCCATTTATGTGGTTATCCCTCTAGTTTGTATATTCATTAAACTCCCCATTTATGTGGTTATCCCTCTAGTTTGTATATTTATTAAACTCCCCATTTATGTGGTTATCCCTCCAGTTTGTATATTTATTAAACTCCCCATTTATGTGGTTATCCCTCCAGTTTGTATATTCATTAAACTCCCCATTTATGTGGTTATCCCTCCAGTTTGTATATTCATTAAACTCCCCATTTATGTGGTTATCCCTCTAGTTTGTATATTCATTAAACTCCCCCATTTATGTGGTTATCCCTCCAGTTTGTATATTTATTAAACTCCCCATTTATGTGGTTATCCCTCCAGTTTGTATATTTATTAAACTCCCCATTTATGTGGTTATCCCTCCAGTTTGTATATTCATTAAACTCCCCATTTATGTGGTTATCCCTCTAGTTTGTATATTCATTAAACTCCCCATTTATGTGGTTATCCCTCCAGTTTGTATATTCATTAAACTCCCCATTTATGTGGTTATCCCTCTAGTTTGTATATTTATTAAACTCCCCATTTATGTGGTTATCCCTCCAGTTTGTATATTTATTAAACTCCCCATTTATGTGGTTATCCCTCCAGTTTGTATATTCATTAAACTCCCCATTTATGTGGTTATCCCTCTAGTTTGTATATTCATTAAACTCCCCATTTATGTGGTTATCCCTCCAGTTTGTATATTTATTAAACTCCCCATTTATGTGGTTATCCCTCCAGTTTGTATATTCATTAAACTCCCCATTTATGTGGTTATCCCTCTAGTTTGTATATTCATTAAACTCCCCATTTATGTGGTTATCCCTCCAGTTTGTATATTCATTAAACTCCCCATTTATGTGGTTATCCCTCTAGTTTGTATATTCATTAAACTCCCCATTTATGTGGTTATCCCTCCAGTTTGTATATTCATTAAACTCCCCATTTATGTGGTTATCCCTCTAGTTTGTATATTCATTAAACTCCCCATTTATGTGGTTATCCCTCTAATTTGTATATTCATTAAACTCCACATTTATGTGGTTATCCCTCCAGTTTGTATATTCATTAATCTCCCCATTTATGTGGTTATACCTCTAGTTTGTATATTCATTAAACTCCCCATTTATGTGGTTATCCCTCTAGTTTGTATATTCATTAAACTCCCCATGTATGTGGTTATCCCTCTAATTTGTATATTTATGAAACTCCCCATTTATGTGGTTATCCCTCTAGTTTGTATATTTATTAAACTCCCCATTTATGTGGTTATCCCTCTAGTTTGTATATTCATTAAACTCCCCATTTATGTGGTTATCCCTCTAATTTGTATATTCATTAAACTCCCCATTTATGTGATTATCCCTCCAGTTTGTATATTCATTAAACTCCCCATTTATGTGGTTATCCCTCTAGTTTGTATATTCATTAAACTCCCCATTTATGTGGTTATCCCCCCAGTTTGTACATTTATTAAACTCCCCATTTATGTGGTTATCCCTCCAGTTTGTATATTTATTAAACTCCCCATTTATGTGGTTATCCCTCCAGTTTGTATATTCATTAAACTCCCCATTTATGTGGTTATCCCTCTAGTTTGTATATTCATTAAACTCCCCATTTATGTGGTTATCCCTCTAGTTTGTATATTCATTAAACTCCCCATTTATGTGGTTATCCCTCCAGTTTGTATATTCATTAAACTCCCCATTTATGTGGTTATCCCTCCAGTTTGTATATTCATTAAACTCCCCATTTATGTGGTTATCCCTCCAGTTTGTATATTCATGAAACTCCCCATTTATGTGGTTATCCCTCCAGTTTGTATATTCATTAAACTCCCCATTTATGTGGTTATCCCTCCAGTTTGTATATTCATTAAACTCCCCATTTATGTGGTTATCCCTCCAGTTTGTATATTTATTAAACTCCCCATTTATATGGTTATCCCTCTAGTTTGTATATTCATTAAACTCCCCATTTATATGGTTATCCCTCTAGTTTGTATATTTATTAAACTCCCCATTTATATGGTTATCCCTCTAGTTTGTATATTCATTAAACTCCCCATTTATGTGGTTATCCCTCCAGTTTGTATATTTATTAAACTCCCCATTTATGTGGTTATCCCTCCAGTTTGTATATTTATTAAACTCCCCATTTATGTGGTTATCCCTCTAGTTTGTATATTCATTAAACTCCCCATTTATGTGGTTATCCCTCTAGTTTGTATATTCATTAAACTCCCCATTTATATGGTTATCCCTCTAGTTTGTATATTCATTAAACTCCCCATTTATGTGGTTATCCCTCTAGTTTGTATATTCATTAAACTCCCCATTTATGTGGTTATCCCTCTAGTTTGTATATTCATTAAACTCCCCATTTATGTGGTTATCCCTCCAGTTTGTATATTCATTAAACTCCCCATTTATATGGTTATCCCTCTAGTTTGTATATTTATTAAACTCCCCATTTATATGGTTATCCCTCTAGTTTGTATATTCATTAAACTCCCCATTTATGTGGTTATCCCTCCAGTTTGTATATTTATTAAACTCCCCATTTATGTGGTTATCCCTCCAGTTTGAATATTTATTAAACTCACCATTTATGTGGTTATCCCTCCAGTTTGTATATTCATTAAACTCCCCATTTATGTGGTTATCCCTCTAGTTTGTATATTCATTAAACTCCCCATTTATGTGGTTATCCCTCTAATTTGTATATTCATTAAACTCCCTATTTATGTGGTTATCCCTCTAATTTGTATATTCATTAAACTCCCCATTTATGTGATTATCCCTCCAGTTTGTATATTCATTAAACTCCCCATTTATGTGGTTATCCCTCCAGTTTGTATATTCATTAAACTCCCCATTTATGTGGTTATCCCTCCAGTTTGTATATTCATTAAACTCCCCATTTATGTGGTTATCCCTCCAGTTTGTATATTCATTAAACTCCCCATTTATGTGGTTATCCCTCCAGTTTGTATATTCATTAAACTCCCCCTTTATGTGGTTATCCCTCTAGTTTGTATATTCATTAAACTCCCCATTTATGTGGTTATCCCTCCAGTTTGTATATTCATTAAACTCCCCATTTATGTGGTTATCCCTCCAGTTTGTATATTCATTAAACTCCCCATTTATGTGGTTATCCCTCCAGTTTGTATATTCATTAAACTCCCCATTTATGTGGTTATCCCTCCAGTTTGTATATTCATTAAACTCCCCATTTATGTGGTTATCCCTCCAGTTTGTATATTCATTAAACTCCCCATTTATGGGGTTATCCCTCCAGTTTGTATATTCATTAAACTCCCCATTTATGTGGTTATCCCTCTAGTTTGTATATTCATTAAACTCCCCATTTATGTGGTTATCCCTCCAGTTTGTATATTCATTAAACTCCCCATTTATGTGGTTATCCCTCTAGTTTGTATATTCATTAAACTCCCCATTTATGTGGTTATCCCTCCAGTTTGTATATTCATTAAACTCCCCATTTATGTGGTTATCCCTCTAGTTTGTATATTCATTAAACTCCCCATTTATGTGGTTATCCCTCCAGTTTGTATATTTATTAAACTCCCCATTTATGTGGTTATCCCTCCAGTTTGAATATTTATTAAACTCCCCATTTATGTGGTTATCCCTCCAGTTTGTATATTCATTAAACTCCCCATTTATGTGGTTATCCCTTTAGTTTGTATATTCATTAAACTCCCCATTTATGTGGTTATCCCTCTAGTTTGTATATTCATTAAACTCCCTATTTATGTGGTTATCCCTCTAATTTGTATATTCATTAAACTCCCCATTTATGTGATTATCCCTCCAGTTTGTATATTCATTAAACTCCCCATTTATGTGGTTATCCCTCCAGTTTGTATATTCATTAAACTCCCCATTTATGTGGTTATCCCTCCAGTTTGTATATTCATTAAACTCCCCATTTATGTGGTTATCCCTCCAGTTTGTATATTCATTAAACTCCCCATTTATGTGGTTATCCCTCTAGTTTGTATATTCATTAAACTCCCCATTTATGTGGTTATCCCTCCAGTTTGTATATTCATTAAACTCCCCATTTATGTGGTTATCCCTCGTTTGTATATTCATTAAACTCCCCATTTATGTGGTTATCCCTCCAGTTTGTATATTCATTAAACTCCCCATTTATGTGGTTATCCCTCCAGTTTGTATATTCATTAAACTCCCCATTTATGTGGTTATCCCTCCAGTTTGTATATTCATTAAACTCCCCATTTATGTGGTTATCCCTCTAGTTTGTATATTCATTAAACTCCCCATTTATGTGGTTATCCCTCCAGTTTGTATATTCATTAAACTCCCCATTTATGTGGTTATCCCTCCAGTTTTTATATTCATTAAACTCCCCATTTATGTGGTTATCCCTCCAGTTTGTATATTCATTAAACTCCCCATTTATGTGGTTATCCCTCCAGTTTGTATATTCATTAAACTCCCCATTTATGTGATTATCCCTCCAGTTTGTATATTCATTAAACTCCCCATTTATGTGGTTATCCCTCCAGTTTGTATATTTATTAAACTCCCCATTTATGTGGTTATCCCTCTAGTTTGTATATTCATTAAACTCCCCATTTATGTGGTTATCCCTCTCGTTTGTATATTCATTAAACTCCCCATTTATGTGGTTATCCCTCTAATTTGTATATTCATTAAACTCCCCATTTATGTGATTATCCCTCCAGTTTGTATATTCATTAAACTACCCATTTATGTGGTTATCCCTCTAGTTTGTATATTCATTAAACTCCCCATTTATGTGGTTATCCCTCCAGTTTGTATATTTATTAAACTCCCCATTTATGTGGTTATCCCTCTAGTTTGTATATTTATTAAACTCCCCATTTATGTGGTTATCCCTCCAGTTTGTATATTTATTAAACTCCCCATTTATGTGGTTATCCCTCTAGTTTGTATATTCATGAAACTCCCCATTTATGTGGTTATTCCTCTAGTTTGTATATTTATTAAACTCCCCATTTATGTGGTTATCCCTCCAGTTTGTATATTCATTAAACTCCCCATTTATGTGGTTATCCCTCTAGTTTGTATATTTATTAAACTCCCCATTTATGTGGTTATCCCTCCAGTTTGTATATTCATTAAACTCCCCATTTATGTGGTTATCCCTCTAGTTTGTATATTTATTGAACTCCCCGTTTATGTGGTTATCCCTCCAGTTTGTATATTCATTAAACTCACCATTTATGTGGTTATCCCTCCAGTTTGTATATTCATTAAACTCCCCATTTATGTGGTTATCCCTCCAGTTTGTATATTCATTAAACTCCCCATTTATGTGGTTATCCCTCTAGTTTGTATATTTATTAAACTCCCCATTTATATGGTTATCCCTCCA
>NW_027618293.1:0-78102 GCF_964187855.1 Myxine glutinosa
AACACTAACACAAGTGCGAAAAGTGGTTTTTCAACACTAACACAAGTGCGAAAAGTGGTTTTTCAACAGTAACACAAGTGCGAAAAGTGGTTTTTCTACACTAATACAAGTGCAAAAGTGGTTTCCTGCACCAACACAAGTGCGAAAAGTGGTTTTTCAACACTAACACAAGTGCGAAAAGTGGTTTTTCAACACTAACACAAGTGCGAAAAGTGGTTTTTCAACACTATCACAAGTGCAAAAAGTGTTTTTTCCACACTAATACAAGTGCAAAAGTGGGTTCCTGCACCAACACAAGTGCTAAAAGTGGTTTTTCAACACTAACACAAGTGTGAAAAGTGGTTTTTCCACACTAATACAAGTGCAAAAGTGGTTTCCTGCACCAACACAAGTGCGAAAAGTGGTTTTTCAACACTAACACAAGTGCGAAAAGTGGTTTTTCAACATTATAACAAGTGCAAAAAGTGTTTTTTTCACACTAATACAAGTGCAAAAGTGGTTTCCTGCACCAACACAAGTGCGAAAAGTGGTTTTTCAACACTAACACAAGTGCGAAAAGTGGTTTTTCAACACTAACACAAGTGCGAAAAGTGGTTTTTCCACACTAATACAAGTGCAAAAGTGGTTTCCTGCACCAACACAAGTGCGAAAAGTGGTTTTTCAACACTAACACAAGTGCGAAAAGTGGTTTTTCAACACTATCACAAGTGCAAAAAGTGTTTTTTCCACACTAATACAAGTGCAAAAGTGGTTTCCTGCACCAACACAAGTGTGAAAAGTGGTTTTTCAACACTAACACAAGTGTGAAAAGTGGTTTTTCAACACTAACACAACTGCGAAAAGTGGTTTTTCCACACTAATACAAGTGCAAAAGTGGTTTCCTGCACCAACACAAGTGCGAAAAGTGGTTTTTCAACACAAACACAAGTGCAAAAAGTGGTTTTTCAACACTATCACAAGTGCAAAAAGTGTTTTTTCCACACTAATACAAGTGCAAAAGTGGTTTCCTGCACCAACACAAGTGCGAAAAGTGGTTTTTGAACACTATCACAAGTGCAAAAAGTGGTTTTTCCACACTAATACAAGTGCAAAAGTGGTTTCCTGCACCAACACAAGTGCGAAAAGTGGTTTTTCAACACTAACACAAGTGCGAAAAGTGGTTTTTCAACACTAACAGTCTAACACAAGTGCAAAAAGTGGTTTTGCCACACTAATACAAGTGCAAAAGTAGTTTCCTGCACCAACACAAGTGCGAAAAGTGGTTTTTCAACACTAATACAAGTGTGAAAAGTCGGTTTTCAACACTATCACAAGTGCGAAAAGTGTTTTTTCCACACTAACACAAGTGCGAAAAGTGGTTTTTCAACACTAACACAAGTGTGAAAAGTGGTTTTTCAACACTAATACAAGTGCAAAAGTGGTTTCCTGTACCAACACAAGTGCGAAAAGTGGTTTTTCAACACTAACACAAGTGCGAAACGTGGTTTTTTAACACTAACACAAGTGCGAAAAGTGGTTTTTCAACACTAACACAAGTGCGAAAAGTGGTTTTTCAACACTAACACAAGTGCGAAAAGTGGTTTTCCACACTAATACAAGTGCAAAAGTGGTTTCCTGCACCAACACAAGTGCGAAAAGTGGTTTTTCAACACTAACACAAGTGCGAAAAGTGGTTTTTCAACATTATAACAAGTGCAAAAAGTGTTTTTTTCACACTAATACAAGTGCAAAAGTGGTTTCCTGCACCAACACAAGTGCGAAAAGTGGTTTTTCAACACTAACACAAGTGCGAAAAGTGGTTTTTCAACACTAACACAAGTGCGAAAAGTGGTTTTTCCACACTAATACAAGTGCAAAAGTGGTTTCCTGCACCAACACAAGTGCGAAAAGTGGTTTTTCAACACTAACACAAGTGCGAAAAGTAGTTTTTCAACACTATCACAAGTGCAAAAAGTGCTTTTTCCACACTAATACAAGTGCAAAAGTGGTTTCCTGCACCAACACAAGTGCGAAAAGTGGTTTTTCAACACTAACACAAGTGCGAAAAGTGGTTTTCCAACACTAACACAAGTGCGAAAAGTGGTTTTTCCACACTAATACAAGTGCAAAAGTGGTTTCCTGCACCAACACAAGTGCGAAAAGTGGTTTTTCAACACTAACACAAGTGCGAAAAGTGGTTTTTCAACACTAACACAAGTGCGAAAAGTGGTTTTTCAACAGTAACACAAGTGCGAAAAGTGGTTTTTCCACACTAATACAAGTGCAAAAGTGGTTTCCTGCACCAACACAAGTGCGAAAAGTGGTTTTTCAACACTAACACAAGTGCGAAAAGTGGTTTTTCAACACTAACACAACTGCGAAAAGTGGTTTTTCAACACTATCACAAGTGCAAAAAGTGTTTTTCCACACTAATACAAGTGCAAAAGTGGGTTCCTGCACCAACACAAGTGCTAAAAGTGGTTTTTCAACACTAACACAAGTGCGAAAAGTGGTTTTTCCACACTAATACAAGTGCAAAAGTGGTTTCCTGCACCAACACAAGTGCGAAAAGTGGTTTTTCAACACTAACACAAGTGCGAAAAGTGGTTTTTCAACACTAACACAAGTGCGAAAAGTGGTTTTTCAACACTATCACAAGTGCAAAAAGTGTTTTTTCCACACTAATACAAGTGCAAAAGTGGTTTCCTGCACCAACACAAGTGCGAAAAGTGGTTTTTCAACACTAACACAAGTGCGAAAAGTGGTTTTTCAACACTAACACAAGTGCGAAAAGTGGTTTTTCCACACTAATACAAGTGCAAAAGTGGTTTCCTGCACCAACACAATTGCGAAAAGTGGTTTTTCAACACTAACACAAGTGCGAAAAGTGGTTTTTCAACACTAACACAAGTGCGAAAAGTGGTTTTTCAACAGTAACACAAGTGCGAAAAGTGGTTTTTCTACACTAATACAAGTGCAAAAGTGGTTTCCTGCACCAACACAAGTGCGAAAAGTGGTTTTTCAACACTAACACAAGTGCGAAAAGTGGTTTTTCAACACTAACACAAGTGCGAAAAGTGGTTTTTCAACACTATCACAAGTGCAAAAAGTGTTTTTTCCACACTAATACAAGTGCAAAAGTGGGTTCCTGCACCAACACAAGTGCTAAAAGTGGTTTTTCAACACTAACACAAGTGCGAAAAGTGGTTTTTCCACACTAATACAAGTGCAAAAGTGGTTTCCTGCACCAACACAAGTGCGAAAAGTGGTTTTTCAACACTAACACAAGTGCGAAAAGTGGTTTTTCAACATTATAACAAGTGCAAAAAGTGTTTTTTTCACACTAATACAAGTGCAAAAGTGGTTTCCTGCACCAACACAAGTGCGAAAAGTGGTTTTTCAACACTAACACAAGTGCGAAAAGTGGTTTTTCAACACTAACACAAGTGCGAAAAGTGGTTTTTCCACACTAATACAAGTGCAAAAGTGGTTTCCTGCACCAACACAAGTGCGAAAAGTGGTTTTTCAACACTAACACAAGTGCGAAAAGTGGTTTTTCAACATTATCACAAGTGCAAAAAGTGTTTTTTCCACACTAATACAAGTGCAAAAGTGGTTTCCTGCACCAACACAAGTGTGAAAAGTGGTTTTTCAACACTAACACAAGTGTGAAAAGTGGTTTTTCAACACTAACACAACTGCGAAAAGTGGTTTTTGCACACTAATACAAGTGCAAAAGTGGTTTCCTGCACCAACACAAGTGCGAAAAGTGGTTTTTCAACACAAACACAAGTGCAAAAAGTGGTTTTTCAACACTATCACAAGTGCAAAAAGTGTTTTTTCCACACTAATACAAGTGCAAAAGTGGTTTCCTGCACCAACACAAGTGCGAAAAGTGGTTTTTGAACACTATCACAAGTGCAAAAAGTGGTTTTTCCACACTAATACAAGTGCAAAAGTGGTTTCCTGCACCAACACAAGTGCGAAAAGTGGTTTTTCAACACTAACACAAGTGCGAAAAGTGGTTTTTCAACACTAACAGTCTAACACAAGTGCAAAAAGTGGTTTTGCCACACTAATACAAGTGCAAAAGTAGTTTCCTGCACCAACACAAGTGCGAAAAGTGGTTTTTCAACACTAATACAAGTGTGAAAAGTCGGTTTTCAACACTATCACAAGTGCGAAAAGTGTTTTTTCCACACTAACACAAGTGCGAAAAGTGGTTTTTCAACACTAACACAAGTGTGAAAAGTGGTTTTTCAACACTAATACAAGTGCAAAAGTGGTTTCCTGCACCAACACAAGTGCGAAAAGTGGTTTTTCAACACTAACACAAGTGCGAAACGTGGTTTTTTAACACTAACACAAGTGCGAAAAGTGGTTTTTCAACACTAACACAAGTGCGAAAAGTGGTTTTTCAACACTAACACAAGTGCGAAAAGTGGTTTTCCACACTAATACAAGTGCAAAAGTGGTTTCCTGCACCAACACAAGTGCGAAAAGTGGTTTTTCAACACTAACACAAGTGCGAAAAGTGGTTTTTCAACATTATAACAAGTGCAAAAAGTGTTTTTTTCACACTAATACAAGTGCAAAAGTGGTTTCCTGCACCAACACAAGTGCGAAAAGTGGTTTTTCAACACTAACACAAGTGCGAAAAGTGGTTTTTCAACACTAACACAAGTGCGAAAAGTGGTTTTTCCACACTAATACAAGTGCAAAAGTGGTTTCCTGCACCAACACAAGTGCGAAAAGTGGTTTTTCAACACTAACACAAGTGCGAAAAGTGGTTTTTCAACACTATCACAAGTGCAAAAAGTGTTTTTTCCACACTAATACAAGTGCAAAAGTGGTTTCCTGCACCAACACAAGTGCGAAAAGTGGTTTTTCAACACTAACACAAGTGCGAAAAGTGGTTTTTCAACACTAACACAAGTGCGAAAAGTGGTTTTTCCACACTAATACAAGTGCAAAAGTGGTTTCCTGCACCAACACAAGTGCGAAAAGTGGTTTTTCAACACTAACACAAGTGCGAAAAGTGGTTTTTCAACACTAACACAAGTGCGAAAAGTGGTTTTTCAACAGTAACACAAGTGCGAAAAGTGGTTTTTCTACACTAATACAAGTGCAAAAGTGGTTTCCTGCACCAACACAAGTGCGAAAAGTGGTTTTTCAACACTAACACAAGTGCGAAAAGTGGTTTTTCAACACTAACACAAGTGCGAAAAGTGGTTTTTCAACACTATCACAAGTGCAAAAAGTGTTTTTTCCACACTAATACAAGTGCAAAAGTGGGTTCCTGCACCAACACAAGTGCTAAAAGTGGTTTTTCAACACTAACACAAGTGCGAAAAGTGGTTTTTCCACACTAATACAAGTGCAAAAGTGGTTTCCTGCACCAACACAAGTGCGAAAAGTGGTTTTTCAACACTAACACAAGTGCGAAAAGTGGTTTTTCAACATTATAACAAGTGCAAAAAGTGTTTTTTTCACACTAATACAAGTGCAAAAGTGGTTTCCTGCACCAACACAAGTGCAAAAGTGGTTTCCTGCACCAACACAAGTGCGAAAAGTGGTTTTTCAACACTAACACAAGTGCGAAAAGTGGTTTTTCAACACTATCACAAGTGCAAAAAGTGTTTTTTCCACACTAATACAAGTGCAAAAGTGGTTTCCTGCACCAACACAAGTGTGAAAAGTGGTTTTTCAACACTAACACAAGTGTGAAAAGTGGTTTTTCAACACTAACACAACTGCGAAAAGTGGTTTTTCCACACTAATACAAGTGCAAAAGTGGTTTCCTGCACCAACACAAGTGCGAAAAGTGGTTTTTCAACACAAACACAAGTGCAAAAAGTGGTTTTTCAACACTATCACAAGTGTAAAAAGTGTTTTTTCCACACTAATACAAGTGCAAAAGTGGTTTCCTGCACCAACACAAGTGTGAAAAGTGGTTTTTGAACACTATCACAAGTGCAAAAAGTGGTTTTTCCACACTAATACAAGTGCAAAAGTGGTTTCCTGCACCAACACAAGTGCGAAAAGTGGTTTTTCAACACTAACACAAGTGCGAAAAGTGGTTTTTCAACACTAACAGTCTAACACAAGTGCAAAAAGTGGTTTTGCCACACTAATACAAGTGCAAAAGTAGTTTCCTGCACCAACACAAGTGCGAAAAGTGGTTTTTCAACACTAATACAAGTGTGAAAAGTCGGTTTTCAACACTATCACAAGTTCGAAAAGTGGTTTTTCAACACTATCACAAGTGCAAAAAGTGTTTTTTCCACACTAATACAAGTCCAAAAGTGGTTTCCTGCACCAACACAAGTGCGAAAAGTGGTTTTTCAACACTAACACAAGTGCAAAAAGTGGTTTTTCAACACTATCACAAGTGCAAAAAGTGTTTTTTCAACACTAACACAAGTGCGAAAAGTGGTTTTTCCACACTAATACAAGTGCAAAAGTGGTTTCCTGCACCAACACAAGTGCGAAAAGTGGTTTTTCAACACTAACACAAGTGCGAAAAGTGGTTTTTCAACACTAATACAATTGCAAAAGTGGTTTCCTGCACCAACACAAATGCGAAAAGTGGTTTTTCAACACTAACACAAGTGCGAAAAGTGGTTTTTCCACACTAATACAAGTGCAAAAGTGGTTTCCTGCACCAACACAAGTGCGAAAAGTGGTTTTTCAACACTAACACAAGTGCGAAAGGTGGTTTTTCAACACTATCACATGTGCAAAAAGTGTTTTTTCCACACTAATACAAGTGCAAAAGTGGTTTCCTGCACCAACACAAGTGCGAAAAGTGGTTTTTCAACACTAACACAAGTGCGAAAAGTGGTTTTTCAACACTAACACAAGTGCGAAAAGTGGTTTTTCAAAACTATCACAAGTGCAAAAAGTGTTTTTTCCACACTAATACAAGTGCAAAAGTGGTTTCCTGCACCAACACAAGTGCAAAAAGTGGTTTTTCCACACTAATACAAGTGCAAAAGTGGTTTCCTGCATCAACACAAGTGCGAAAAGTGGTTTTTCAACACTAACACAAGTGCGAAAAGTGGTTTTTCAACACTATCACAAGTGCAAAAAGTGTTTTTTCCACACTAATACAAGTGCAAAAGTGGTTTCCTGCACCAACACATGTGTGAAAAGTGGTTTTTCAACACTATCACAAGTGCGAAAAGTGGTTTTTCAACACTAACACAAGTGCGAAAAGTGGTTTTTCAACACTAACACAAGTGCGAAAAGTGGTTTTTCCACACTAATACAAGTGCAAAAGTGGTTTCCTGCACCAACACAAGTGCGAAAAGTGGTTTTTCAACACTAACACAAGTGCGAAAAGTGGTTT
Organism: Myxine glutinosa; assembly: GCF_964187855.1. Lineage (NCBI taxonomy): Eukaryota > Metazoa > Chordata > Myxini > Myxiniformes > Myxinidae > Myxine > Myxine glutinosa. The sequence continues at coordinate 7,331 of NW_027618293.1, forward strand.
TTCAACACTATCACAAGTGCAAAAAGTGTTTTTTCCACACTAATACAAGTGCAAAAGTGGTTTCCTGCACCAACACAAGTGCAAAAAGTGGTTTTTCAACACTAACACAAGTGCGAAAAGTGGTTTTTCAACACTATCACAAGTGCAAAAAGTGTTTTTTCAACACTAACACAAGTGCGAAAAGTGGTTTTTCCACACTAATACAAGTGCAAAAGTGGTTTCCTGCACCAACACAAGTGCGAAAAGTGGTTTTTCAACACTAACACAAGTGCGAAAAGTGGTTTTTCAACACTAATACAATTGCAAAAGTGGTTTCCTGCACCAACACAAATGCGAAAAGTGGTTTTTCAACACTAACACAAGTGCGAAAAGTGGTTTTTCCACACTAATACAATTGCAAAAGTGGTTTCCTGCACCAACACAAGTGCGAAAAGTGGTTTTTCGACACTAACACAAGTGCGAAAAGTGGTTTTCAACACTATCACAAGTGCAAAAAGTGTTTTTTCCACACTAATACAAGTGCAAAAGTGGTTTCCTGCACCAACAGAAGTGCGAAAAGTGGTTTTTCAACACTAACACAAGTGCGAAAAGTGGTTTTTCAACACTAACACAAGTGCGAAAAGTGTTTTTTCCACACTAATACAAGTGCAAAAGTGGTTTCCTGCACCAACACAAGTGCGAAAAGTGGTTTTTCAACACTAACACAAGTGCGAAAAGTGGTTTTTCAACACCAACACAAGTGCGAAAAGTGGTTTTTCAACACTAACACAAGTGCGAAAAGTGGTTTTCCACACTAATACAAGTGCAAAAGTGGTTTCCTGCACCAACACAAGTGCAAAAAGTGGTTTTTCAACACTAACACAAGTGTGAAAAGTAGTTTTTCAACACTATCGCAAGTGCAAAAAGTGTTTTTTCCACACTAATACAAGTGCAAAAGTGGTTTCCTGCACCAACACAAGTGCGAAAAGTGGTTTTTCAACACTATCACAAGTGCGAAAAGTGGTTTTTCAACACTAACACAAGTGCGAAAAGTGGTTTTTCCACACTAATACAAGTGCAAAAGTGGTTTCCTGCATCAACACAAGTGCGAAAAGTGGTTTTTCAACACTAACACAAGTGCGAAAAGTGGTTTTTCAACACTATCACAAGTGCAAAAAGTGTTTTTCCACACTAATACAAGTGCAAAAGTGGTTTCCTGCACCAACACAAGTGCGAAAAGTTGTTTTTCAACACTATCACAAGTGCGAAAAGTGGTTTTTCAACACTAACACAAGTGCGAAAAGTGGTTTTTCAACACTAACACAAGTGCGAAAAGTGGTTTTTCCACACTAATACAAGTGCAAAAGTGGTTTCCTGCACCAACACAAGTGCAAAAAGTGGTTTTTCAACACTAACACAAGTTCGAAAAGTGGTTTTTCAACACTATCACAAGTGCGAAAAGTGTTTTTTCCACACTAATACAAGTGCAAAAGTGGTTTCCTGCACCAACACAAGTGCGAAAAGTGGTTTTTCAACACTAACACAAGTGCGAAAAGTGGTTTTTCAACACTATCACAAGTGCAAAAAGTGTTTTTTCAACACTAACACAAGTGCGAAAAGTGGTTTTTCCACACTAATACAAGTGCAAAAGTGGTTTCCTGCACCAACACAAGTGCGAAAAGTGGTTTTTCAACACTAACACAAGTGCGAAAAGTGGTTTTTCAACACTAATACAATTGCAAAAGTGGTTTCCTGCACCAACACAAGTGCGAAAAGTGGTTTTTCAACACTATCACAAGTGCGAAAAGTGGTTTTTCAACACTAACACAAGTGCGAAAAGTGGTTATTTCCACACTAATGCAAGTGCAAAAGTGGTTTCCTGCATCAACACAAGTGCGAAAAGTGGTTTTTCAACACTAACACAAGTGCGAAAAGTGGTTTTTCAACACTATCACAAGTGCAAAAAGTGTTTTTCCACACTAATACAAGTGCAAAAGTGGTTTCCTGCACCAACACAAGTGCGAAAAGTTGTTTTTCAACACCATCACAAGTGCGAAACGTGGTTTTTCAACACTAACACAAGTGCGAAAAGTGGTTTTTCAACACTAACACAAGTGCGAAAAGTGGTTTTTCCACACTAATACAAGTGCAAAAGTGGTTTCCTGCACCAACACAAGTGCAAAAAGTGGTTTTTCAACATTAACACAAGTTCGAAAAGTGGTTTTTCAACACTATCACAAGTGCAAAAAGTGTTTTTTCCACACTAATACAAGTGCAAAAGTGGTTTCCTGCACCAACACAAGTGCGAAAAGTGGTTTTTCAACACTAACACAAGTGCGAAAAGTGGTTTTTCAACACTATCACAAGTGCAAAAAGTGTTTTTTCAACACTAACACAAGTGCGAAAAGTGGTTTTTCCACACTAATGCAAGTGCAAAAGTGGTTTCCTGCACCAACACAAGTGCGAAAAGTGGTTTTTCAACACTAACACAAGTGCGAAAAGTGGTTTTTCAACACTAATACAATTGCAAAAGTGGTTTCCTGCACCAACACAAATGCGAAAAGTGGTTTTTCAACACTAACACAAGTGCGAAAAGTGGTTTTTCCACACTAATACAAGTGCAAAAATGGTTTCCTGCACCAACACAATTGCGAAAAGTGGTTTTTCAACACTAACACAAGTGCGAAAAGTGGTTTTTCAACACTATCACATGTGCAAAAAGTGTTTTTTCCACACTAATACAAGTGCAAAAGTGGTTTCCTGCACCAACACAAGTGCGAAAAGTGGTTTTTCAACACTAACACAAGTGCGAAAAGTGGTTTTTCAACACTAACACAAGTGCGAAAAGTGGTTTTTCAACACTATCACAAGTGCAAAAAGTGTTTTTTCCACACTAATACAAGTGCAAAAGTGGTTTCCTGCACCAACACAAGTGCAAAAAGTGGTTTTTCCACACTAATACAAGTGCAAAAGTGGTTTCCTGCATCAACACAAGTGTGAAAAGTGGTTTTTCAACACTAACACAAGTGCGAAAAGTGGTTTTTCAACACTATCACAAGTGCAAAAAGTGTTTTTTCTACACTAATACAAGTGCAAAAGTGGTTTCCTGCACCAACACATGTGTGAAAAGTGGTTTTTCAACACTATCACAAGTGCGAAAAGTGGTTTTTCAACACTAACACAAGTGCGAAAAGTGGTTTTTCAACACTAACACAAGTGCGAAAAGTGGTTTTTCCACACTAATACAAGTGCAAAAGTGGTTTCCTGCACCAACACAAGTGCAAAAAGTGGTTTTTCAACACTAACACAAGTGCGAAAAGTGGTTTTTCAACACTATCACAAGTGCAAAAAGTGTTTTTTCCACACTAATACAAGTGCAAAAGTGGTTTCCTGCACCAACACAAGTGCAAAAAGTGGTTTTTCAACACTAACACAAGTGCGAAAAGTGGTTTTCCACACTAATACAAGTGCAAAAGTGGTTTCCTGCACCAACACAAGTGCGAAAAGTGGTTTTTCAACACTAACACAAGTGTGAAAAGTAGTTTTTCAACACTATCGCAAGTGCAAAAAGTGTTTTTTCCACACTAATACAAGTGCAAAAGTGGTTTCCTGCACCAACACAAGTGCGAAAAGTGGTTTTTCAACACTAACACAAGTGCGAAAAGTGGTTTTTCAACACTAATACAATTGCAAAAGTGGTTTCCTGCACCAACACAAATGCGAAAAGTGGTTTTTCAACACTAACACAAGTGCGAAAAGTGGTTTTTCCACACTAATACAATTGCAAAAGTGGTTTCCTGCACCAACACAAGTGCGAAAAGTGGTTTTTCGACACTAACACAAGTGCGAAAAGTGGTTTTCAACACTATCACAAGTGCAAAAAGTGTTTTTTCCACACTAATACAAGTGCAAAAGTGGTTTCCTGCACCAACACAAGTGCGAAAAGTGGTTTTTCAACACTAACACAAGTGCGAAAAGTGGTTTTTCAACACTAACACAAGTGCGAAAAGTGTTTTTTCCACACTAATACAAGTGCAAAAGTGGTTTCCTGCACCAACACAAGTGCGAAAAGTGGTTTTTCAACACTAACACAAGTGCGAAAAGTGGTTTTTCAACACCCACACAAGTGCAAAAAGTGATTTTTCAACACTAACACAAGTGCGAAAAGTGGTTTTTCCACACTAATACAAGTGCAAAAGTGGTTTCCTGCACCAACACAAGTGCAAAAAGTGGTTTTTCAACACTAACACAAGTGTGAAAAGTAGTTTTTCAACACTATCGCAAGTGCAAAAAGTGTTTTTTCCACACTAATACAAGTGCAAAAGTGGTTTACTGCACCAACACAAGTGCGAAAAGTGGTTTTTCAACACTATCACAAGTGCGAAAAGTGGTTTTTCAACACTAACACAAGTGCGAAAAGTGGTTTTTCCACACTAATACAAGTGCAAAAGTGGTTTCCTGCATCAACACAAGTGCGAAAAGTGGTTTTTCAACACTAACACAAGTGCGAAAAGTGGTTTTTCAACACTATCACAAGTGCAAAAAGTGTTTTTCCACACTAATACAAGTGCAAAAGTGGTTTCCTGCACCAACACAAGTGCGAAAAGTTGTTTTTCAACACTATCACAAGTGCGAAAAGTGGTTTTTCAACACTAACACAAGTGCGAAAAGTGGTTTTTCAACACTAACACAAGTGCGAAAAGTGGTTTTTCCACACTAATACAAGTGCAAAAGTGGTTTCCTGCACCAACACAAGTGCAAAAAGTGGTTTTTCAACACTAACACAAGTTCGAAAAGTGGTTTTTCAACACTATCACAAGTGCAAAAAGTGTTTTTTCCACACTAATACAAGTGCAAAAGTGGTTTCCTGCACCAACACAAGTGCGAAAAGTGGTTTTTCAACACTAACACAAGTGCGAAAAGTGGTTTTTCAACACTATCACAAGTGCAAAAAGTGTTTTTTCAACACTAACACAAGTGCGAAAAGTGGTTTTTCCACACTAATACAAGTGCAAAAGTGGTTTCCTGCACCAACACAAGTGCGAAAAGTGGTTTTTCAACACTAACACAAGTGCGAAAAGTGGTTTTTCAACACTAATACAATTGCAAAAGTGGTTTCCTGCACCAACACAAATGCGAAAAGTGGTTTTTCAACACTAACACAAGTGCGAAAAGTGGTTTTTCCACACTAATACAAGTGCAAAAGTGGTTTCCTGCACCAACACAATTGCGAAAAGTGGTTTTTCAACACTAACACAAGTGCGAAAAGTGGTTTTTCAACACTATCACATGTGCAAAAAGTGTTTTTTCCACACTAATACAAGTGCAAAAGTGGTTTCCTGCACCAACACAAGTGCGAAAAGTGGTTTTTCAACACTAACACAAGTGCGAAAAGTGGTTTTTCAACACTAACACAAGTGCGAAAAGTGGTTTTTCAACACTATCACAAGTGCAAAAAGTGTTTTTTCCACACTAATACAAGTGCAAAAGTGGTTTCCTGCACCAACACAAGTGCAAAAAGTGGTTTTTCCACACTAATACAAGTGCAAAAGTGGTTTCCTGCATCAACACAAGTGCGAAAAGTGGTTTTTCAACACTAACACAAGTGCGAAAAGTGGTTTTTCAACACTATCACAAGTGCAAAAAGTGTTTTTTCCACACTAATACAAGTGCAAAAGTGGTTTCCTGCACCAACACATGTGTGAAAAGTGGTTTTTCAACACTATCACAAGTGCGAAAAGTGGTTTTTCAACACTAACACAAGTGCGAAAAGTGGTTTTTCAACACTAACACAAGTGCGAAAAGTGGTTTTTCCACACTAATACAAGTGCAAAAGTGGTTTCCTGCACCAACACAAGTGCGAAAAGTGGTTTTTCAACACTAACACAAGTGCGAAAAGTGGTTTTTCAACACTATCACAAGTGCAAAAAGTGTTTTTTCCACACTAATACAAGTGCAAAAGTGGTTTCCTGCACCAACACAAGTGCAAAAAGTGGTTTTTCAACACTAACACAAGTGCGAAAAGTGGTTTTTCAACACTAATACAATTGCAAAAGTGGTTTCCTGCACCAACACAAATGCGAAAAGTGGTTTTTCAACACTAACACAAGTGCGAAAAGTGGTTTTTCAACACTATCACAAGTGCAAAAAGTGTTTTTTCCACACTAATACAAGTGCAAAAGTGGTTTCCTGCACCAACACAAGTGCGAAAAGTGGTTTTTCAACACTAACACAAGTGCGAAAAGTGGTTTTTCAACACTAATACAATTGCAAAAGTGGTTTCCTGCACCAACACAAATGCGAAAAGTGGTTTTTCAACACTAACACAAGTGCGAAAAGTGGTTTTTCCACACTAATACAATTGCAAAAGTGGTTTCCTGCACCAACACAAGTGCGAAAAGTGGTTTTTCGCCACTAACACAAGTGCGAAAAGTGGTTTTCAACACTATCACAAGTGCAAAAAGTGTTTTTTCCACACTAATACAAGTGCAAAAGTGGTTTCCTGCACCAACACAAGTGCGAAAAGTGGTTTTTCAACACTAACACAAGTGCGAAAAGTGGTTTTTCAACACTAACACAAGTGCGAAAAGTGTTTTTTCCACACTAATACAAGTGCAAAAGTGGTTTCCTGCACCAACACAAGTGCGAAAAGTGGTTTTTCAACACTAACACAAGTGCGAAAAGTGGTTTTTCAACACTATCACAAGTGCAAAAAGTGTTTTTTCTACACTAATACAAGTGCAAAAGTGGTTTCCTGCACCAACACATGTGTGAAAAGTGGTTTTTCAACACTATCACAAGTGCGAAAAGTGGTTTTTCAACACTAACACAAGTGCGAAAAGTGGTTTTTCAACACTAACACAAGTGCGAAAAGTGGTTTTTCCACACTAATACAAGTGCAAAAGTGGTTTCCTGCACCAACACAAGTGCAAAAAGTGGTTTTTCAACACTAACACAAGTGCGAAAAGTGGTTTTTCAACACTATCACAAGTGCAAAAAGTGTTTTTTCCACACTAATACAAGTGCAAAAGTGGTTTCCTGCACCAACACAAGTGCAAAAAGTGGTTTTTCAACACTAACACAAGTGCGAAAAGTGGTTTTCCACACTAATACAAGTGCAAAAGTGGTTTCCTGCACCAACACAAGTGCGAAAAGTGGTTTTTCAACACTAACACAAGTGTGAAAAGTAGTTTTTCAACACTATCGCAAGTGCAAAAAGTGTTTTTTCCACACTAATACAAGTGCAAAAGTGGTTTCCTGCACCAACACAAGTGCGAAAAGTGGTTTTTCAACACTAACACAAGTGCGAAAAGTGGTTTTTCAACCCTAATACAATTGCAAAAGTGGTTTCCTGCACCAACACAAATGCGAAAAGTGGTTTTTCAACACTAACACAAGTGCGAAAAGTGGTTTTTCCACACTAATACAATTGCAAAAGTGGTTTCCTGCACCAACACAAGTGCGAAAAGTGGTTTTTCGACACTAACACAAGTGCGAAAAGTGGTTTTCAACACTATCACAAGTGCAAAAAGTGTTTTTTCCACACTAATACAAGTGCAAAAGTGGTTTCCTGCACCAACACAAGTGCGAAAAGTGGTTTTTCAACACTAACACAAGTGCGAAAAGTGGTTTTTCAACACTAACACAAGTGCGAAAAGTGTTTTTTCCACACTAATACAAGTGCAAAAGTGGTTTCCTGCACCAACACAAGTGCGAAAAGTGGTTTTTCAACACTAACACAAGTGCGAAAAGTGGTTTTTCAACACCAACACAAGTGCAAAAAGTGATTTTTCAACACTAACACAAGTGCGAAAAGTGGTTTTTCCACACTAATACAAGTGCAAAAGTGGTTTCCTGCACCAACACAAGTGCAAAAAGTGGTTTTTCAACACTAACACAAGTGTGAAAAGTAGTTTTTCAACACTATCGCAAGTGCAAAAAGTGTTTTTTTCCACACTAATACAAGTGCAAAAGTGGTTTCCTGCACCAACACAAGTGCGAAAAGTGGTTTTTCAACACTATCACAAGTGCGAAAAGTGGTTTTTCAACACTAACACAAGTGCGAAAAGTGGTTTTTCCACACTAATACAAGTGCAAAAGTGGTTTCCTGCATCAACACAAGTGCGAAAAGTGGTTTTTCAACACTAACACAAGTGCGAAAAGTGGTTTTTCAACACTATCACAAGTGCAAAAAGTGTTTTTCCACACTAATACAAGTGCAAAAGTGGTTTCCTGCACCAACACAAGTGCGAAAAGTTGTTTTTCAACACTATCACAAGTGCGAAAAGTGGTTTTTCAACACTAACACAAGTGCGAAAAGTGGTTTTTCAACACTAACACAAGTGCGAAAAGTGGTTTTTCCACACTAATACAAGTGCAAAAGTGGTTTCCTGCACCAACACAAGTGCAAAAAGTGGTTTTTCAACACTAACACAAGTTCGAAAAGTGGTTTTTCAACACTATCACAAGTGCAAAAAGTGTTTTTTCCACACTAATACAAGTGCAAAAGTGGTTTCCTGCACCAACACAAGTGCGAAAAGTGGTTTTTCAACACTAACACAAGTGCGAAAAGTGGTTTTTCAACACTATCACAAGTGCAAAAAGTGTTTTTTCAACACTAACACAAGTGCGAAAAGTGGTTTTTCCACACTAATACAAGTGCAAAAGTGGTTTCCTGCACCAACACAAGTGCGAAAAGTGGTTTTTCAACACTAACACAAGTGCGAAAAGTGGTTTTTCAACACTAATACAATTGCAAAAGTGGTTTCCTGCACCAACACAAATGCGAAAAGTGGTTTTTCAACACTAACACAAGTGCGAAAAGTGGTTTTTCCACACTAATACAAGTGCAAAAGTGGTTTCCTGCACCAACACAATTGCGAAAAGTGGTTTTTCAACACTAACACAAGTGCGAAAAGTGGTTTTTCAACACTATCACATGTGCAAAAAGTGTTTTTTCCACACTAATACAAGTGCAAAAGTGGTTTCCTGCACCAACACAAGTGCGAAAAGTGGTTTTTCAACACTAACACAAGTGCGAAAAGTGGTTTTTCAACACTAACACAAGTGCGAAAAGTGGTTTTTCAACACTATCACAAGTGCAAAAAGTGTTTTTTCCACACTAATACAAGTGCAAAAGTGGTTTCCTGCACCAACACAAGTGCAAAAAGTGGTTTTTCCACACTAATACAAGTGCAAAAGTGGTTTCCTGCATCAACACAAGTGCGAAAAGTGGTTTTTCAACATTAACACAAGTGCGAAAAGTGGTTTTTCAACACTATCACAAGTGCAAAAAGTGTTTTTTCCACACTAATACAAGTGCAAAAGTGGTTTCCTGCACCAACACATGTGTGAAAAGTGGTTTTTCAACACTATCACAAGTGCGAAAAGTGGTTTTTCAACACTAACACAAGTGCGAAAAGTGGTTTTTCAACACTAACACAAGTGCGAAAAGTGGTTTTTCCACACTAATACAAGTGCAAAAGTGGTTTCCTGCACCAACACAAGTGCGAAAAGTGGTTTTTCAACACTAACACAAGTGCGAAAAGTGGTTTTTCAACACTATCACAAGTGCAAAAAGTGTTTTTTCCACACTAATACAAGTGCAAAAGTGGTTTCCTGCACCAACACAAGTGCAAAAAGTGGTTTTTCAACACTAACACAAGTGCGAAAAGTGGTTTTTCAACACTATCACAAGTGCAAAAAGTGTTTTTTCAACACTAACACAAGTGCGAAAAGTGGTTTTTCCACACTAATACAAGTGCAAAAGTGGTTTCCTGCACCAACACAAGTGCGAAAAGTGGTTTTTCAACACTATCACAAGTGCGAAAAGTGGTTTTTCAACACTAACACAAGTGCGAAAAGTGGTTATTTCCACACTAATGCAAGTGCAAAAGTGGTTTCCTGCATCAACACAAGTGCGAAAAGTGGTTTTTCAACACTAACACAAGTGCGAAAAGTGGTTTTTCAACACTATCACAAGTGCAAAAAGTGTTTTTCCACACTAATACAAGTGCAAAAGTGGTTTCCTGCACCAACACAAGTGCGAAAAGTTGTTTTTCAACACTATCACAAGTGCGAAAAGTGGTTTTTCAACACTAACACAAGTGCGAAAAGTGGTTTTTCAACACTAACACAAGTGCGAAAAGTGGTTTTTCCACACTAATACAAGTGCAAAAGTGGTTTCCTGCACCAACACAAGTGCAAAAAGTGGTTTTTCAACACTAACACAAGTTCGAAAAGTGGTTTTTCAACACTATCACAAGTGCAAAAAGTGTTTTTTCCACACTAATACAAGTGCAAAAGTGGTTTCCTGCACCAACACAAGTGCGAAAAGTGGTTTTTCAACACTAACACAAGTGCGAAAAGTGGTTTTTCAACACTATCACAAGTGCAAAAAGTGTTTTTTCAACACTAACACAAGTGCGAAAAGTGGTTTTTCCACACTAATACAAGTGCAAAAGTGGTTTCCTGCACCAACACAAGTGCGAAAAGTGGTTTTTCAACACTAACACAAGTGCGAAAAGTGGTTTTTCAACACTAATACAATTGCAAAAGTGGTTTCCTGCACCAACACAAATGCGAAAAGTGGTTTTTCAACACTAACACAAGTGCGAAAAGTGGTTTTTCCACACTAATACAAGTGCAAAAATGGTTTCCTGCACCAACACAATTGCGAAAAGTGGTTTTTCAACACTAACACAAGTGCGAAAAGTGGTTTTTCAACACTATCACATGTGCAAAAAGTGTTTTTTCCACACTAATACAAGTGCAAAAGTGGTTTCCTGCACCAACACAAGTGCGAAAAGTGGTTTTTCAACACTAACACAAGTGCGAAAAGTGGTTTTTCAACACTAACACAAGTGCGAAAAGTGGTTTTTCAACACTATCACAAGTGCAAAAAGTGTTTTTTCCACACTAATACAAGTGCAAAAGTGGTTTCCTGCACCAACACAAGTGCAAAAAGTGGTTTTTCCACACTAATACAAGTGCAAAAGTGGTTTCCTGCATCAACACAAGTGCGAAAAGTGGTTTTTCAACACTAACACAAGTGCGAAAAGTGGTTTTTCAACACTATCACAAGTGCAAAAAGTGTTTTTTCCACACTAATACAAGTGCAAAAGTGGTTTCCTGCACCAACACATGTGTGAAAAGTGGTTTTTCAACACTATCACAAGTGCGAAAAGTGGTTTTTCAACACTAACACAAGTGCGAAAAGTGGTTTTTCAACACTAACACAAGTGCGAAAAGTGGTTTTTCCACACTAATACAAGTGCAAAAGTGGTTTCCTGCACCAACACAAGTGCGAAAAGTGGTTTTTCAACACTAACACAAGTGCGAAAAGTGGTTTTTCAACACTATCACAAGTGCAAAAAGTGTTTTTTCCACACTAATACAAGTGCAAAAGTGGTTTCCTGCACCAACACAAGTGCAAAAAGTGGTTTTTCAACACTAACACAAGTGCTAAAAGTGGTTTTTCCACACTAATACAAGTGCAAAAGTGGTTTCCTGCACCAACACAAGTGCGAAAAGTGGTTTTTCAACACTAACACAAGTGTGAAAAGTAGTTTTTCAACACTATCGCAAGTGCAAAAAGTGTTTTTTCCACACTAATACAAGTGCAAAAGTGGTTTCCTGCACCAACACAAGTGCGAAAAGTGGTTTTTCAACACTATCACAAGTGCGAAAAGTGGTTTTTCAACACTAACACAAGTGCGAAAAGTGGTTTTTCCACACTAATACAAGTGCAAAAGTGGTTTCCTGCATCAACACAAGTGCGAAAAGTGGTTTTTCAACACTAACACAAGTGCGAAAAGTGGTTTTTCAACACTATCACAAGTGCAAAAAGTGTTTTTCCACACTAATACAAGTGCAAAAGTGGTTTCCTGCACCAACACAAGTGCGAAAAGTTGTTTTTCAACACTATCACAAGTGCGAAAAGTGGTTTTTCAACACTAACACAAGTGCGAAAAGTGGTTTTTCAACACTAACACAAGTGCGAAAAGTGGTTTTTCCACACTAATACAAGTGCAAAAGTGGTTTCCTGCACCAACACAAGTGCAAAAAGTGGTTTTTCAACACTAACACAAGTTCGAAAAGTGGTTTTTCAACACTATCACAAGTGCAAAAAGTGTTTTTTCCACACTAATACAAGTGCAAAAGTGGTTTCCTGCACCAACACAAGTGCGAAAAGTGGTTTTTCAACACTAACACAAGTGCGAAAAGTGGTTTTTCAACACTATCACAAGTGCAAAAAGTGTTTTTTCAACACTAACACAAGTGCGAAAAGTGGTTTTTCCACACTAATACAAGTGCAAAAGTGGTTTCCTGCACCAACACAAGTGCGAAAAGTGGTTTTTCAACACTAACACAAGTGCAAAAAGTGGTTTTTCAACACTAATACAATTGCAAAAGTGGTTTCCTGCACCAACACAAATGCGAAAAGTGGTTTTTCAACACTAACACAAGTGCGAAAAGTGGTTTTTCCACACTAATACAAGTGCAAAAGTGGTTTCCTGCACCAACACAATTGCGAAAAGTGGTTTTTCAACACTAACACAAGTGCGAAAAGTGGTTTTTCAACACTATCACATGTGCAAAAAGTGTTTTTTCCACACCAATACAAGTGCAAAAGTGGTTTCCTGCACCAACACAAGTGCGAAAAGTGGTTTTTCAACACTAACACAAGTGCGAAAAGTGGTTTTTCAACACTAACACAAGTGCGAAAAGTGGTTTTTCAACACTATAACAAGTGCAAAAAGTGTTTTTTCCACGCTAATACAAGTGCAAAAGTGGTTTCCTGCACCAACACAAGTGCAAAAAGTGGTTTTTCCACACTAATACAAGTGCAAAAGTGGTTTCCTGCACCAACACAAGTGCGAAAAGTGGTTTTTCAACACTAACACAAGTACGAAAAGTGGTTTTTCAACACTATCACAAGTGCAAAAAGTGTTTTTTCCACACTAATACAAGTGCAAAAGTGGTTTCCTGCACCAACACAAGTGCAAAAAGTGGTTTTTCAACACTAACACAAGTGCGAAAAGTGGTTTTTCAACACTATCACAAGTGCAAAAAGTGTTTTTTCAACACTAACACAAGTGCGAAAAGTGGTTTTTCCACACTAATACAAGTGCAAAAGTGGTTTCCTGCACCAACACAAGTGCGAAAAGTGGTTTTTCAACACTATCACAAGTGCGAAAAGTGGTTTTTCAACACTAACACAAGTGCGAAAAGTGGTTTTTCCACACTAATACAAGTGCAAAAGTGGTTTCTTGCATCCCCCTCGCCCCTCCCCTCCTAGAATCCTGCCTCACCCCTCCCCTCCAAATCTCCCCCATATCCCATCCCTTTCAAATCCCTCCCCTTGTCCCTTCCCTCCCAAACTCCCCCCTCACCCCTCCCCTTCAAATCTCCCCACCCTCATTGCTTCTCAATTTCCCCCCGCTCACTCCCCCTCCTCAAAGCGTCCTCCCCGCTTCTTCCCCCTTCAAACTCTCACCTCCATCTCCCCCAACCTTCTGCCTCGCTCTTCCCCCTCCTCAAATAACACCTCATTGTGGCTCACCCAATCACCATCAAACCTTTTGTCCGCCCCATCCTTCCCTTTCTCCGAGCTATTCTGAAATCTCTGACACACCTTCAACAGCTCTCCCTACCTCTTCCACCTCTTCCACATCTTACCCTACCCCTCCTCCCCCCTGTTCTGTATCTGATGCTCCCCCTTCCTCTTCATTAACGGTATGGACCTCAAACATCCGGGGCCTTCGTTCAAACTTAACCGATCTCTCCATACAGGTTGCTTCTGTCAAACCAGACGTGATCTGCTTAACAGAAACTTTCCTCCTTTATGATGTCTCTGATTCCATAGTATCTCTCCCGGGCTACTCCCTCCTCCGGTATGATAGACCTGAGCCTCGTCCTGGAGGCGGGGTTGCTATCTTTATCAAAAACTCTCTTCCTCACTCGCCCTGCACTGCACTCTCTCCACCTCACCCCCAGGAATACCTCTGGCTACGGCTTCCCCTTCGCTCCCACCTCTTGTTCATATGTGTGTTGTACCGTCCACCAAACAGTGATGACTCCATCTACATCTCGCTGTCTGATGATATGGACCAACTTCTATCTACTCATCCCAACTCTCTCTTCCTCATATGTGGTGATTTCAACTGTCATCATGCCAGTTGGCTGGGTGTGGGTACCTCTCTCACCAGCCATGGCTCCTCAGCAAAGGACTTCTGTGACTCACTGGGACTGACACAATCTGTCAATTTCCCGACCCGGATCTCAGTCAACGGAACATCTTCTCTTCTGGACTTGGTTATGACTAACTTCCCTGAAAATGTCTGCTGCTCTTCTTCTACTCCGATCGGAACATCTGATCATGTCCTTGTTAAAGTGGACATCTCTCTGACCATCCTCAGGGAGCCTGCTCAGCGTCGACGAGTCTGGCATTTCACTCAGGCCAACTGGCACGGTCTTCAAGCAGCCATCAATCATCTGGACTGGTCTCCCATCTCTACCACCTCTGACATCAACTCATCCTGGGAATTCTTCCAAAGTAAATTGCTCTCTCTCATGCACAGATTTATCCCATCTCGTCTTCAGTTGTCATACCCTTCCTCCCGTCCATGGTACACGGAATCTTGTGGTGAGGCTGTTGCCCAGAAACAACTTGCCTTCGTCTCCTGGAAAGCAAATCCAACGGAAGGAAATCTCATTTCCTTTCACAAAGCCCGAAACAAGTGTGTGTCCACCCTCAGGAGAGCCAGGAAACAATATCTCTCCATTCTCAAGACCGAACTCTCTTATCTGTCTCCCTCTTCCAAATCCTGGTGGCGTCTGGTCAAATCCGTTTCTGGTGTTTGTTCCCCCTCCATCCCCTCCCTTACCTCAAACGGCTACACAGCTGACTCCGCACGTGAAAAAGCTGAATGCCTCAACTCTGTGTTTGCCTCTAAATCTTGTGTCCCAAACCCATCCCTCTCTGTACCCACCATACCCAGTCGTACCCTGCTGCTCCTGGACTCCGTGTCCTTTCCTCCTGACAAGGTGGAAAAGTTTCTGTCAACCCTTGACTCTGATTCTGCAACTGGACCCGACGGCATCAGCCCACGGGTCCTAAAATCCTGCTCTGCTGCTCTATCTCACCCTCTCTCTGTTCTCTTCACCCTCTCTTTTGCTCAAGGTCAACTGCCATCTGCTTGGAAATCAGCCAACATCACCGCTTTGCACAAAAAAGGTGCAAAAACAGATCCTAGCAACTACAGACCAATCAGCCTTCTCCCAATTATCAGCAAAGTCATGGAATCCATCATTGCTTCTGATATGAAATCTTTCCTCTTCTCCAATGGCTTGATCTCTGATCATCAATTTGGTTTCAGACCAGGTCACTCTACTCTGGACATGCTGCTTCTGCTGTCTCAACAATGGATGGAGGTCCTCAATGCCAAACAGGAAATTAGAGCTGTCTCCCTCGACATATCACGTGCCTTCGACACGGTCTGGCACCCCGCTCTGCTCACCAAACTCTCCTCTTTTGGTATCCATGGAAATCTCCACGCATGGCTGGCGGACTTCCTCTCTAATCGTCGTCAACGTGTGGCCCTGAATGGGTTTCTCTCATCTCCTCTTCCTGTTCAGGCTGGAGTTCCCCAAGGCAGTGTTCTGGGCCCCGTGCTTTTTCTGGTCTTCATCAATGATCTCTCTGACTCTCTCGAAAATCCTCTCTATCTCTTTGCTGATGACTCCACTCTCTGCCGCTCCATTCCTCTTCCCTCAGATCGGCAGTCTGCTGCCTCCTCACTCTCTGAAGACCTGGACAAAATCACAGACTGGTCAAACAAGTGGAACATGTCTTTCAATCCTGACAAATCTCACACTCTTACTATGTCTCTCCGAAAAGATCGACTGGACAACCCTCCCATCTACTTTCTCAACAATCCTCTCCAAGAAGTTCTGTCGCTCAAGATTTTGGGTCTCACTATCTGCCATGATCTTTCTTGGGAAAACCACATTTCCAAGCTGGCCTCCAAAGCCAGTCGCCGACTGGGCATCCTCCGTCGTGCGAAGTCCTTCCTCGGCACACCTGAGCTCCTCACCACATACAAGGCTTTCATCCGCAGCTCAATGGAATACTGTTCTCCCCTATGGGCCGGTGCTCCTGCCTCACACCTAGCTCGGCTTCACGCTGTTGAAACCAAAGCTTTCAGAATTATTGGAATCTCCCGCGATGAAGCTATCTCTGAGGGCCTTTCACTCACTCACCGCAGGCAGGTAGGTGGTCTTTCTGTCTTCTACCGACTCCTCTCCGGCCTTGCACCCCCAGCTCTCTCTGTGCTCTGTCCCCCAAATATTCCTACAGGTCGCACAAGATCTGCCAGCAACCCTCTGATGGTTAAACTGCCGAAATCTCGGCTCTCCGCTCACCTTCACTCTTTCATTCCTCTTTTCTCCCGCCTCTGGAACAAACTCCCTCACTCCCTTCAATCCCACTCCTCCCTCCAGGTCTTTAAAACAGCTGTTCACCACCATCTCTTATCTTCCCCCATCCAAAACCTTGATCTTTTCTACCCCCGCTAATTCACCCCAGATCCACCTTGTTTGAAATTCCAACTTCTTTCCTGGAAGTCCTGGCAGTGTCCATATGTTTTATACCTCTCCCACTGCCCCCTTCCCACGCCCCCCCCCCTAAAGCCCTCGCCCTCTCTCAGATCTCTCGATGTCTCCATGTCTCTCGGTCCCTGCTCTCAAATGTTGTGTTTGTGTCCTTCCCCCTCTCTCCCCATCTTGTCTACCGCTCCCTATGTTATATGTTTTATGTGTCGGTTTGTCTTTCTGTGTGATTAATGTTCGCTCTTTCACGAGCCTCGATATTGTATACAAAAAAAAAAAAAAAAAAAAAAAAAAAAAAAAAAAAAAAAAAAAAAACAAGTGCGAAAAGTGGTTTTTCAACACTAACACAAGTGCGAAAAGTGGTTTTTCAACACTATCACAAGTGCAAAAAGTGTTTTTCCACACTAATACAAGTGCAAAAGTGGTTTCCTGCACCAACACAAGTGCGAAAAGTTGTTTTTCAACACTATCACAAGTGCGAAAAGTGGTTTTTCAACACTAACACAAGTGCGAAAAGTGGTTTTTCAACACTAACACAAGTGCGAAAAGTGGTTTTTCCACACTAATACAAGTGCAAAAGTGGTTTCCTGCACCAACACAAGTGCAAAAAGTGGTTTTTCAACACTAACACAAGTTCGAAAAGTGGTTTTTCAACACTATCACAAGTGCAAAAAGTGTTTTTCCACACTAATACAAGTGCAAAAGTGGTTTCCTGCACCAACACAAGTGCGAAAAGTGGTTTTTCAACACTAACACAAGTGCGAAAAGTGGTTTTTCAACACTATCACAAGTGCAAAAAGTGTTTTTTCAACACTAACACAAGTGCGAAAAGTGGTTTTTCCACACTAATACAAGTGCAAAAGTGGTTTCCTGCACCAACACAAGTGCGAAAAGTGGTTTTTCAACACTAACACAAGTGCGAAAAGTGGTTTTTCAACACTAATACAATTGCAAAAGTGGTTTCCTGCACCAACACAATGCGAAAAGTGGTTTTTCAACACTAACACAAGTGCGAAAAGTGGTTTTTCCACACTAATACAAGTGCAAAAGTGGTTTCCTGCACCAACACAATTGCGAAAAGTGGTTTTTCAACACTAACACAAGTGCGAAAAGTGGTTTTTCAACACTATCACATGTGCAAAAAGTGTTTTTTCCACACTAATACAAGTGCAAAAGTGGTTTCCTGCACCAACACAAGTGCGAAAAGTGGTTTTTCAACACTAACACAAGTGCGAAAAGTGGTTTTTCAACACTAACATAAGTGCGAAAAGTGGTTTTTCAACACTATCACAAGTGCAAAAAGTGTTTTTTCCACACTAATACAAGTGCAAAAGTGGTTTCCTGCACCAACACAAGTGCAAAAAGTGGTTTTTCCACACTAATACAAGTGCAAAAGAGGTTTCCTGCATCAACACAAGTGCGAAAAGTGGTTTTTCAACACTAACACAAGTGCGAAAAGTGGTTTTTCAACACTATCACAAGTGCAAAAAGTGTTTTTTCCACACTAATACAAGTGCAAAAGTGGTTTCCTGCACCAACACATGTGTGAAAAGTGGTTTTTCAACACTATCACAAGTGCGAAAAGTGGTTTTTCAACACTAACACAAGTGCGAAAAGTGGTTTTTCAACAATAACACAAGTGCGAAAAGTGGTTTTTCCACAATATTAAAAGTGCAAAAGTGGTTTCCTGCACCAACACAAGTGCGAAAAGTGGTTTTTCAACACTAACACAAGTGCGAAAAGTGGTTTTTCAACACTATCACAAGTGCAAAAAGTGTTTTTTCCACACTAATACAAGTGCAAAAGTGGTTTCCTGCACCAACACAAGTGCAAAAAGTGGTTTTTCAACACTAACACAAGTGCGAAAAGTGGTTTTTCCACACTAATACAAGTGCAAAAGTGGTTTCCTGCACCAACACAAGTGCGAAAAGTGGTTTTTCAACACTATCACAAGTGCGAAAAGTGGTTTTTCAACACTAACACAAGTGCGAAAAGTGGTTTTTCCACACTAATACAAGTGCAAAAGTGGTTTCCTGCATCAACACAAGTGCGAAAAGTGGTTTTTCAACACTAACACAAGTGCGAAAAGTGGTTTTTCAACACTATCACAAGTGCAAAAAGTGTTTTGCCACACTAATACAAGTGCAAAAGTGGTTTCCTGCACCAACACAAGTGCGAAAAGTTGTTTTTCAACACTATCACAAGTGCGAAAAGTGATTTTTCAACACTAACACAAGTGCGAAAAGTGGTTTTTCAACATTAACACAAGTGCGAAAAGTGGTTTTTCCACACTAATACAAGTGCAAAAGTGGTTTCCTGCACCAACACAAGTGCAAAAAGTGGTTTTTCAACACTAACACAAGTTCGAAAAGTGGTTTTTCAACACTATCACAAGTGCAAAAAGTGTTTTTTCCACACTAATACAAGTGCAAAAGTGGTTTCCTGCACCAACACAAGTGCGAAAAGTGGTTTTTCAACACTAACACAAGTGCGAAAAGTGGTTTTTCAACACTATCACAAGTGCAAAAAGTGTTTTTTCAACACTAACACAAGTGCGAAAAGTGGTTTTTCCACACTAATACAAGTGCAAAAGTGGTTTCCTGCACCAACACAAGTGCGAAAAGTGGTTTTTCAACACTAACACAAGTGCGAAAAGTGGTTTTTCAACACTAATACAATTGCAAAAGTGGTTTCCTGCACCAACACAAATGCGAAAAGTGGTTTTTCAACACTAACACAAGTGCGAAAAGTGGTTTTTCCACACTAACACAAGTGCGAAAAGTGGTTTTTCAACACTAACACAAGTGCGAAAAGTGGTTTTTCAACACTATCACAAGTGCAAAAAGTGTTTTTTACACACTAATACAAGTGCAAAAGTGGTTTACTGCACCAACACAAGTGCAAAAAGTGGTTTTTCAACACTAACACAAGTGCGAAAAGTGGTTTTTCAACACTATCACAAGTGCAAAAAGTGTTTTTTCAACACTAACACAAGTGCGAAAAGTGGTTTTTCCACACTAATACAAGTGCAAAAGTGGTTTCCTGCACCAACACAAGTGCGAAAAGTGGTTTTTCAACACTAACACAAGTGCGAAAAGTGGTTTTTCCACACTAATACAAATGCAAAAGTGGTTTCCTGCATCAACACAAGTGCGAAAAGTGGTTTTTCAACACTAACACAAGTGCGAAAAGTGGTTTTTCAAAACTATCACAAGTGCAAAAAGTGTTTTTTCAACACTAACACAAGTGCGAAAAGTGGTTTTTCCACACTAATACAAGTGCAAAAGTGGTTTCCTGCACCAACACAAGTGCGAAAAGTGGTTTTTCAACACTAACACAAGTGCAAAAAGTGGTTTTTCAACACTAATACAATTGCAAAAGTGGTTTCCTGCACCAACACAAATGCGAAAAGTGGTTTTTCAACACTAACACAAGTGCGAAAAGTGGTTTTTCCACACTAATACAAGTGCAAAAGTGGTTTCCTGCACCAACACAATTGCGAAAAGTGGTTTTTCAACACTAACACAAGTGCGAAAAGTGGTTTTTCAACACTATCACATGTGCAAAAAGTGTTTTTTCCACACTAATACAAGTGCAAAAGTGGTTTCCTGCACCAACACAAGTGCGAAAAGTGGTTTTTCAACACTAACACAAGTGCGAAAAGTGGTTTTTCAACACTAACACAAGTGCGAAAAGTGGTTTTTCAACACTATAACAAGTGCAAAAAGTGTTTTTTCCACGCTAATACAAGTGCAAAAGTGGTTTCCTGCACCAACACAAGTGCAAAAAGTGGTTTTTCCACACTAATACAAGTGCAAAAGTGGTTTCCTGCACCAACACAAGTGCGAAAAGTGGTTTTTCAACACTAACACAAGTACGAAAAGTGGTTTTTCAACACTATCACAAGTGCAAAAAGTGTTTTTTCCACACTAATACAAGTGCAAAAGTGGTTTCCTGCACCAACACAAGTGCAAAAAGTGGTTTTTCAACACTAACACAAGTGCGAAAAGTGGTTTTTCAACACTATCACAAGTGCAAAAAGTGTTTTTTCAACACTAACACAAGTGCGAAAAGTGGTTTTTCCACACTAATACAAGTGCAAAAGTGGTTTCCTGCACCAACACAAGTGCGAAAAGTGGTTTTTCAACACTATCACAAGTGCGAAAAGTGGTTTTTCAACACTAACACAAGTGCGAAAAGTGGTTTTTCCACACTAATACAAGTGCAAAAGTGGTTTCTTGCATCAACACAAGTGCGAAAAGTGGTTTTTCAACACTAACACAAGTGCGAAAAGTGGTTTTTCAACACTATCACAAGTGCAAAAAGTGTTTTTCCACACTAATACAAGTGCAAAAGTGGTTTCCTGCACCAACACAAGTGCGAAAAGTTGTTTTTCAACACTATCACAAGTGCGAAAAGTGGTTTTTCAACACTAACACAAGTGCGAAAAGTGGTTTTTCAACACTAACACAAGTGCGAAAAGTGGTTTTTCCACACTAATACAAGTGCAAAAGTGGTTTCCTGCACCAACACAAGTGCAAAAAGTGGTTTTTCAACACTAACACAAGTTCGAAAAGTGGTTTTTCAACACTATCACAAGTGCAAAAAGTGTTTTTCCACACTAATACAAGTGCAAAAGTGGTTTCCTGCACCAACACAAGTGCGAAAAGTGGTTTTTCAACACTAACACAAGTGCGAAAAGTGGTTTTTCAACACTATCACAAGTGCAAAAAGTGTTTTTTCAACACTAACACAAGTGCGAAAAGTGGTTTTGCCACACTAATACAAGTGCAAAAGTGGTTTCCTGCACCAACACAAGTGCGAAAAGTGGTTTTTCAACACTAACACAAGTGCGAAAAGTGGTTTTTCAACACTAATACAATTGCAAAAGTGGTTTCCTGCACCAACACAATGCGAAAAGTGGTTTTTCAACACTAACACAAGTGCGAAAAGTGGTTTTTCCACACTAATACAAGTGCAAAAGTGGTTTCCTGCACCAACACAATTGCGAAAAGTGGTTTTTCAACACTAACACAAGTGCGAAAAGTGGTTTTTCAACACTATCACATGTGCAAAAAGTGTTTTTTCCACACTAATACAAGTGCAAAAGTGGTTTCCTGCACCAACACAAGTGCGAAAAGTGGTTTTTCAACACTAACACAAGTGCGAAAAGTGGTTTTTCAACACTAACACAAGTGCGAAAAGTGGTTTTTCAACACTATCACAAGTGCAAAAAGTGTTTTTTCCACACTAATACAAGTGCAAAAGTGGTTTCCTGCACCAACACAAGTGCAAAAAGTGGTTTTTCCACACTAATACAAGTGCAAAAGAGGTTTCCTGCATCAACACAAGTGCGAAAAGTGGTTTTTCAACACTAACACAAGTGCGAAAAGTGGTTTTTCAACACTATCACAAGTGCAAAAAGTGTTTTTTCCACACTAATACAAGTGCAAAAGTGGTTTCCTGCACCAACACATATGTGAAAAGTGGTTTTTCAACACTATCACAAGTGCGAAAAGTGGTTTTTCAACACTAACACAAGTGCGAAAAGTGGTTTTTCAACAATAACACAAGTGCGAAAAGTGGTTTTTCCACAATATTAAAAGTGCAAAAGTGGTTTCCTGCACCAACACAAGTGCGAAAAGTGGTTTTTCAACACTAACACAAGTGCGAAAAGTGGTTTTTCAACACTATCACAAGTGCAAAAAGTGTTTTTTCCACACTAATACAAGTGCAAAAGTGGTTTCCTGCACCAACACAAGTGCAAAAAGTGGTTTTTCAACACTAACACAAGTGCGAAAAGTGGTTTTTCCACACTAATACAAGTGCAAAAGTGGTTTCCTGCACCAACACAAGTGCGAAAAGTGGTTTTTCAACACTATCACAAGTGCGAAAAGTGGTTTTTCAACACTAACACAAGTGCGAAAAGTGGTTTTTCCACACTAATACAAGTGCAAAAGTGGTTTCCTGCATCAACACAAGTGCGAAAAGTGGTTTTTCAACACTAACACAAGTGCGAAAAGTGGTTTTTCAACACTATCACAAGTGCAAAAAGTGTTTTGCCACACTAATACAAGTGCAAAAGTGGTTTCCTGCACCAACACAAGTGCGAAAAGTTGTTTTTCAACACTATCACAAGTGCGAAAAGTGATTTTTCAACACTAACACAAGTGCGAAAAGTGGTTTTTCAACATTAACACAAGTGCGAAAAGTGGTTTTTCCACACTAATACAAGTGCAAAAGTGGTTTCCTGCACCAACACAAGTGCAAAAAGTGGTTTTTCAACACTAACACAAGTTCGAAAAGTGGTTTTTCAACACTATCACAAGTGCAAAAAGTGTTTTTTCCACACTAATACAAGTGCAAAAGTGGTTTCCTGCACCAACACAAGTGCGAAAAGTGGTTTTTCAACACTAACACAAGTGCGAAAAGTGGTTTTTCAACACTATCACAAGTGCAAAAAGT
This sequence comes from Myxine glutinosa, assembly GCF_964187855.1. Lineage (NCBI taxonomy): Eukaryota > Metazoa > Chordata > Myxini > Myxiniformes > Myxinidae > Myxine > Myxine glutinosa. Next base: position 30,386 of record NW_027618293.1, read on the forward strand.
GTTTTTTCAACACTAACGCAAGTGCGAAAAGTGGTTTTTCCACACTAATACAAGTGCAAAAGTGGTTTCCTGCACCAACACAAGTGCGAAAAGTGGTTTTTCAACACTAACACAAGTGCGAAAAGTGGTTTTTCAACACTAATACAATTGCAAAAGTGGTTTCCTGCACCAACACAAATGCGAAAAGTGGTTTTTCAACACTAACACAAGTGCGAAAAGTGGTTTTTCCACACTAACACAAGTGCGAAAAGTGGTTTTTCAACACTAACACAAGTGCGAAAAGTGGTTTTTCAACACTATCACAAGTGCAAAAAGTGTTTTTTCCACACTAATACAAGTGCAAAAGTGGTTTACTGCACCAACACAAGTGCAAAAAGTGGTTTTTCAACACTAACACAAGTGCGAAAAGTGGTTTTTCAACACTATCACAAGTGCAAAAAGTGTTTTTTCAACACTAACACAAGTGCGAAAAGTGGTTTTTCCACACTAATACAAGTGCAAAAGTGGTTTCCTGCACCAACACAAGTGCGAAAAGTGGTTTTTCAACACTATCACAAGTGCGAAAAGTGGTTTTTCAACACTAACACAAGTGCGAAAAGTGGTTTTTCCACACTAATACAAGTGCAAAAGTGGTTTCCTGCATCAACACAAGTGCGAAAAGTGGTTTTTCAACACTAACACAAGTGCGAAAAGTGGTTTTTCAACACTATCACAAGTGCAAAAAGTGTTTTTCCACACTAATACAAGTGCAAAAGTGGTTTCCTGCACCAACACAAGTGCGAAAAGTTGTTTTTCAACACTATCACAAGTGCGAAAAGTGGTTTTTCAACACTAACACAAGTGCGAAAAGTGGTTTTTCAACACTAACACAAGTGCGAAAAGTGGTTTTTCCACACTAATACAAGTGCAAAAGTGGTTTCCTGCACCAACACAAGTGCAAAAAGTGGTTTTTCAACACTAACACAAGTTCGAAAAGTGGTTTTTCAACACTATCACAAGTGCAAAAAGTGTTTTTTCCACACTAATACAAGTGCAAAAGTGGTTTCCTGCACCAACACAAGTGCGAAAAGTGGTTTTTCAACACTAACACAAGTGCGAAAAGTGGTTTTTCAACACTATCACAAGTGCAAAAAGTGTTTTTTCAACACTAACACAAGTGCGAAAAGTGGTTTTTCCACACTAATACAAGTGCAAAAGTGGTTTCCTGCACCAACACAAGTGCGAAAAGTGGTTTTTCAACACTAACACAAGTGCGAAAAGTGGTTTTTCAACACTAATACAATTGCAAAAGTGGTTTCCTGCACCAACACAAATGCGAAAAGTGGTTTTTCAACACTAACACAAGTGCGAAAAGTGGTTTTTCCACACTAATACAAGTGCAAAAGTGGTTTCCTGCACCAACACAATTGCGAAAAGTGGTTTTTCAACACTAACACAAGTGCGAAAAGTGGTTTTTCAACACTATCACATGTGCAAAAAGTGTTTTTCCACACTAATACAAGTGCAAAAGTGGTTTCCTGCACCAACACAAGTGCGAAAAGTGGTTTTTCAACACTAACACAAGTGCGAAAAGTGGTTTTTCAACACTAACACAAGTGCGAAAAGTGGTTTTTCAACACTATCACAAGTGCAAAAAGTGTTTTTGCCACACTAATACAAGTGCAAAAGTGGTTTCCTGCACCAACACAAGTGCAAAAAGTGGTTTTTCCACACTAATACAAGTGCAAAAGTGGTTTCCTGCATCAACACAAGTGCGAAAAGTGGTTTTTCAACACTAACACAAGTGCGAAAAGTGGTTTTTCAACACTAACACAAGTGCGAAAAGTGGTTTTTCAACACTATCACAAGTGCAAAAAGTGTTTTTGCCACACTAATACAAGTGCAAAAGTGGTTTCCTGCACCAACACAAGTGCAAAAAGTGGTTTTTCCACACTAATACAAGTGCAAAAGTGGTTTCCTGCATCAACACAAGTGCGAAAAGTGGTTTTTCAACACTAACACAAGTGCGAAAAGTGGTTTTTCAACACTATCACAAGTGCAAAAAGTGTTTTTTCCACACTAATACAAGTGCAAGAGTGGTTTCCTGCACCAACACATGTGTGAAAAGTGGTTTTTCAACACTATCACAAGTGCGAAAAGTGGTTTTTCAACACTAACACAAGTGCGAAAAGTGGTTTTTCAACACTAACACAAGTGCGAAAAGTGGTTTTTCCACACTAATACAAGTGCAAAAGTGGTTTCCTGCACCAACACAAGTGCGAAAAGTGGTTTTTCAACACTAACACAAGTGCGAAAAGTGGTTTTTCAACACTATCACAAGTGCGAAAAGTGGTTTTTCAACACTATCACAAGTGCAAAAAGTGTTTTTTCCACACTAATACAAGTGCAAAAGTGGTTTCCTGCACCAACACAAGTGCGAAAAGTGGTTTTTCCACACTAACACAAGTGCGAAAAGTGGTTTTTCAACACTAACACAAGTGCGAAAAGTGGTTTTTCAACACTATCACAAGTGCAAAAAGTGTTTTTTCCACACTAATACAAGTGCAAAAGTGGTTTACTGCACCAACACAAGTGCAAAAAGTGGTTTTTCAACACTAACACAAGTGCGAAAAGTGGTTTTTCAACACTATCACAAGTGCAAAAAGTGTTTTTGCAACACTAACACAAGTGCGAAAAGTGGTTTTTCCACACTAATACAAGTGCAAAAGTGGTTTCCTGCACCAACACAAGTGCGAAAAGTGGTTTTTCAACACTATCACAAGTGCGAAAAGTGGTTTTTCAACACTAACACAAGTGCGAAAAGTGGTTTTTCCACACTAATACAAGTGCAAAAGTGGTTTCCTGCACCAACACAAGTGCGAAAAGTTGTTTTTCAACACTATCACAAGTGCGAAAAGTGGTTTTTCAACACTAACACAAGTGCGAAAAGTGGTTTTTCAACACTAACACAAGTGCGAAAAGTGGTTTTTCAACACTATCACAAGTGCAAAAAGTGTTTTTGCCACACTAATACAAGTGCAAAAGTGGTTTCCTGCACCAACACAAGTGCAAAAAGTGGTTTTTCCACACTAATACAAGTGCAAAAGTGGTTTCCTGCATCAACACAAGTGCGAAAAGTGGTTTTTCAACACTAACACAAGTGCGAAAAGTGGTTTTTCAACACTATCACAAGTGCAAAAAGTGTTTTTTCCACACTAATACAAGTGCAAGAGTGGTTTCCTGCACCAACACATGTGTGAAAAGTGGTTTTTCAACACTATCACAAGTGCGAAAAGTGGTTTTTCAACACTAACACAAGTGCGAAAAGTGGTTTTTCAACACTAACACAAGTGCGAAAAGTGGTTTTTCCACACTAATACAAGTGCAAAAGTGGTTTCCTGCACCAACACAAGTGCGAAAAGTGGTTTTTCAACACTAACACAAGTGCGAAAAGTGGTTTTTCAACACTATCACAAGTGCGAAAAGTGGTTTTTCAACACTATCACAAGTGCAAAAAGTGTTTTTTCCACACTAATACAAGTGCAAAAGTGGTTTCCTGCACCAACACAAGTGCGAAAAGTGGTTTTTCCACACTAACACAAGTGCGAAAAGTGGTTTTTCAACACTAACACAAGTGCGAAAAGTGGTTTTTCAACACTATCACAAGTGCAAAAAGTGTTTTTTCCACACTAATACAAGTGCAAAAGTGGTTTACTGCACCAACACAAGTGCAAAAAGTGGTTTTTCAACACTAACACAAGTGCGAAAAGTGGTTTTTCAACACTATCACAAGTGCAAAAAGTGTTTTTTCAACACTAACACAAGTGCGAAAAGTGGTTTTTCCACACTAATACAAGTGCAAAAGTGGTTTCCTGCACCAACACAAGTGCGAAAAGTGGTTTTTCAACACTATCACAAGTGCGAAAAGTGGTTTTTCAACACTAACACAAGTGCGAAAAGTGGTTTTTCCACACTAATACAAGTGCAAAAGTGGTTTCCTGCATCAACACAAGTGCGAAAAGTGGTTTTTCAACACTAACACAAGTGCGAAAAGTGGTTTTTCAACACTATCACAAGTGCAAAAAGTGTTTTTCCACACTAATACAAGTGCAAAAGTGGTTTCCTGCACCAACACAAGTGCGAAAAGTTGTTTTTCAACACTATCACAAGTGCGAAAAGTGGTTTTTCAACACTAACACAAGTGCGAAAAGTGGTTTTTCAACACTAACACAAGTGCGAAAAGTGGTTTTTCCACACTAATACAAGTGCAAAAGTGGTTTCCTGCACCAACACAAGTGCAAAAAGTGGTTTTTCAACACTAACACAAGTTCGAAAAGTGGTTTTTCAACACTATCACAAGTGCAAAAAGTGTTTTTTCCACACTAATACAAGTGCAAAAGTGGTTTCCTGCACCAACACAAGTGCGAAAAGTGGTTTTTCAACACTAACACAAGTGCGAAAAGTGGTTTTTCAACACTATCACAAGTGCAAAAAGTGTTTTTTCAACACTAACACAAGTGCGAAAAGTGGTTTTTCCACACTAATACAAGTGCAAAAGTGGTTTCCTGCACCAACACAAGTGCGAAAAGTGGTTTTTCAACACTAACACAAGTGCGAAAAGTGGTTTTTCAACACTAATACAATTGCAAAAGTGGTTTCCTGCACCAACATAAATGCGAAAAGTGGTTTTTCAACACTAACACAAGTGCGAAAAGTGGTTTTTCCACACTAATACAAGTGCAAAAGTGGTTTCCTGCACCAACACAATTGCGAAAAGTGGTTTTTTAACACTAACACAAGTGCGAAAAGTGGTTTTTCAACACTATCACATGTGCAAAAAGTGTTTTTCCACACTAATACAAGTGCAAAAGTGGTTTCCTGCACCAACACAAGTGCGAAAAGTGGTTTTTCAACACTAACACAAGTGCGAAAAGTGGTTTTTCAACACTAACACAAGTGCGAAAAGTGGTTTTTCAACACTATCACAAGTGCAAAAAGTGTTTTTGCCACACTAATACAAGTGCAAAAGTGGTTTCCTGCACCAACACAAGTGCAAAAAGTGGTTTTTCCACACTAATACAAGTGCAAAAGTGGTTTCCTGCATCAACACAAGTGCGAAAAGTGGTTTTTCAACACTAACACAAGTGCGAAAAGTGGTTTTTCAACACTAACACAAGTGCGAAAAGTGGTTTTTCAACACTATCACAAGTGCAAAAAGTGTTTTTGCCACACTAATACAAGTGCAAAAGTGGTTTCCTGCACCAACACAAGTGCAAAAAGTGGTTTTTCCACACTAATACAAGTGCAAAAGTGGTTTCCTGCATCAACACAAGTGCGAAAAGTGGTTTTTCAACACTAACACAAGTGCGAAAAGTGGTTTTTCAACACTATCACAAGTGCAAAAAGTGTTTTTTCCACACTAATACAAGTGCAAGAGTGGTTTCCTGCACCAACACATGTGTGAAAAGTGGTTTTTCAACACTATCACAAGTGCGAAAAGTGGTTTTTCAACACTAACACAAGTGCGAAAAGTGGTTTTTCAACACTAACACAAGTGCGAAAAGTGGTTTTTCCACACTAATACAAGTGCAAAAGTGGTTTCCTGCACCAACACAAGTGCGAAAAGTGGTTTTTCAACACTAACACAAGTGCGAAAAGTGGTTTTTCAACACTAACAGTCTAACACATGTGCAAAAAGTGGTTTTGCCACACTAATACAAGTGCAAAAGTAGTTTCCTGCACCAACACAAGTGCGAAAAGTGGTTTTTCAACACTAACACAAGTGTGAAAAGTCGGTTTTCAACACTATCACAAGTGCGAAAAGTGTTTTTTCCACACTAATACAAGTGCGAAAAGTGGTTTTTCAACACTAACACAAGTGCGAAAAGTGGTTTTTCAACACTAACACAAGTGTGAAAAGTGGTTTTTCAACACTAATACAAGTGCAAAAGTGGTTTCCTGCACCAACACAAGTGCGAAAAGTGGTTTTTCAACACTAACACAAGTGCAAAACGTGGTTTTTTAACACTAACACAAGTGCGAAAAGTGGTTTTTCAACACTAACACAAGTGCGAAAAGTGGTTTTTCAACACTAACACAAGTGCGAAAAGTGGTTTTCCACACTAATACAAGTGCAAAAGTGGTTTCCTGCACCAACACAAGTGCGAAAAGTGGTTTTTCAACACTAACACAAGTGCGAAAAGTGGTTTTTCAACATTATAACAAGTGCAAAAAGTGTTTTTTTCACACTAATACAAGTGCAAAAGTGGTTTCCTGCACCAACACAAGTGCGAAAAGTGGTTTTTCAACACTAACACAAGTGCGAAAAGTGGTTTTTCAACACTATCACAAGTGCAAAAAGTGTTTTTTCAACACTAACACAAGTGCGAAAAGTGGTTTTTCCACACTAATACAAGTGCAAAAGTGGTTTCCTGCACCAACACAAGTGCGAAAAGTGGTTTTTCAACACTAACACAAGTGCGAAAAGTGGTTTTTCAACACTAATACAATTGCAAAAGTGGTTTCCTGCACCAACACAAATGCGAAAAGTGGTTTTTCAACACTAACACAAGTGCGAAAAGTGGTTTTTCCACACTAATACAAGTGCAAAAGTGGTTTCCTGCACCAACACAATTGCGAAAAGTGGTTTTTCAACACTAACACAAGTGCGAAAAGTGGTTTTTCAACACTATCACATGTGCAAAAAGTGTTTTTTCCACACTAATACAAGTGCAAAAGTGGTTTCCTGCACCAACACAAGTGCGAAAAGTGGTTTTTCAACACTAACACAAGTGCGAAAAGTGGTTTTTCAACACTAACACAAGTGCGAAAAGTGGTTTTTCAATACTATCACAAGTGCAAAAAGTGTTTTTTCCACACTAATCCAAGTGCAAAAGTGGTTTCCTGCACCAACACAAGTGCAAAAAGTGGTTTTTCCACACTAATACAAGTGCAAAAGAGGTTTCCTGCATCAACACAAGTGCGAAAAGTGGTTTTTCAACACTAACACAAGTGCGAAAAGTGGTTTTTCAACACTATCACAAGTGCAAAAAGTGTTTTTTCCACACTAATACAAGTGCAAAAGTGGTTTCCTGCACCAACACATGTGTGAAAAGTGGTTTTTCAACACTATCACAAGTGCGAAAAGTGGTTTTTCAACACTAACACAAGTGCGAAAAGTGGTTTTTCAACACTAACACAAGTGCGAAAAGTGGTTTTTCCACACTAATACAAGTGCAAAAGTGGTTTCCTGCACCAACACAAGTGCGAAAAGTGGTTTTTCAACACTAACACAAGTGCGAAAAGTGGTTTTTCAACACTATCACAAGTGCAAAAAGTGTTTTTTCCACACTAATACAAGTGCAAAAGTGGTTTCCTGCACCAACACAAGTGCAAAAAGTGGTTTTTCAACACTAACACAAGTGCGAAAAGTGGTTTTTCCACACTAATACAAGTGCAAAAGTGGTTTCCTGCACCAACACAAGTGCGAAAAGTGGTTTTTCAACACTATCACAAGTGCGAAAAGTGGTTTTTCAACACTAACACAAGTGCGAAAAGTGGTTTTTCCACACTAATACAAGTGCAAAAGTGGTTTCCTGCCTCAACACAAGTGCGAAAAGTGGTTTTTCAACACTAACACAAGTGCGAAAAGTGGTTTTTCAACACTATCACAAGTGCAAAAAGTGTTTTGCCACACTAATACAAGTGCAAAAGTGGTTTCCTGCACCAACACAAGTGCGAAAAGTTGTTTTTCAACACTATCACAAGTGCGAAAAGTGGTTTTTCAACACTAACACAAGTGCGAAAAGTGGTTTTTCAACATTAACACAAGTGCGAAAAGTGGTTTCTCCACACTAATACAAGTGCAAAAGTGGTTTCCTGCACCAACACAAGTGCAAAAAGTGGTTTTTCAACACTAACACAAGTTCGAAAAGTGGTTTTTCAACACTATCACAAGTGCAAAAAGTGTTTTTTCCACACTAATACAAGTGCAAAAGTGGTTTCCTGCACCAACACAAGTGCGAAAAGTGGTTTTTCAACACTAACACAAGTGCGAAAAGTGGTTTTTCAACACTATCACAAGTGCAAAAAGTGTTTTTTCAACACTAACACAAGTGCGAAAAGTGGTTTTTCCACACTAATACAAGTGCAAAAGTGGTTTCCTGCACCAACACAAGTGCGAAAAGTGGTTTTTCAACACTAACACAAGTGCGAAAAGTGGTTTTTCAACACTAATACAATTGCAAAAGTGGTTTCCTGCACCAACACAAATGCGAAAAGTGGTTTTTCAACACTAACACAAGTGCGAAAAGTGGTTTTTCCACACTAACACAAGTGCGAAAAGTGGTTTTTCAACACTAACACAAGTGCGAAAAGTGGTTTTTCAACACTATCACAAGTGCAAAAAGTGTTTTTTCCACACTAATACAAGTGCAAAAGTGGTTTCCTGCACCAACACAAGTGCAAAAAGTGGTTTTTCAACACTAACACAAGTGCGAAAAGTGGTTTTTCAACACTATCACAAGTGCAAAAAGTGTTTTTTCAACACTAACACAAGTGCGAAAAGTGGTTTTTCCACACTAATACAAGTGCAAAAGTGGTTTCCTGCACCAACACAAATGCGAAAAGTGGTTTTTCAACACTAACACAAGTGCGAAAAGTGGTTTTTCCACACTAACACAAGTGCGAAAAGTGGTTTTTCAACACTAACACAAGTGCGAAAAGTGGTTTTTCAACACTATCACAAGTGCAAAAAGTGTTTTTTCCACACTAATACAAGTGCAAAAGTGGTTTCCTGCACCAACACAAGTGCAAAAAGTGGTTTTTCAACACTAACACAAGTGCGAAAAGTGGTTTTTCAACACTATCACAAGTGCAAAAAGTGTTTTTTCAACACTAACACAAGTGCGAAAAGTGGTTTTTCAACACTAACACAAGTGCGAAAAGTGGTTTTTCAACACTATCACAAGTGCAAAAAGTGTTTTTCCACACTAATACAAGTGCAAAAGTGGTTTCCTGCACCAACACAAGTGCGAAAAGTTGTTTTTCAACACTATCACAAGTGCGAAAAGTGGTTTTTCAACACTAACACAAGTGCGAAAAGTGGTTTTTCAACACTAACACAAGTGCGAAAAGTGGTTTTTCCACACTAATACAAGTGCAAAAGTGGTTTCCTGCACCAACACAAGTGCAAAAAGTGGTTTTTCAACACTAACACAAGTTCGAAAAGTGGTTTTTCAACACTATCACAAGTGCAAAAAGTGTTTTTTCCACACTAATACAAGTGCAAAAGTGGTTTCCTGCACCAACACAAGTGCGAAAAGTGGTTTTTCAACACTAACACAAGTGCGAAAAGTGGTTTTTCAACACTATCACAAGTGCAAAAAGTGTTTTTTCAACACTAACACAAGTGCGAAAAGTGGTTTTTCCACACTAATACAAGTGCAAAAGTGGTTTCCTGCACCAACACAAGTGCGAAAAGTGGTTTTTCAACACTAACACAAGTGCGAAAAGTGGTTTTTCAACACTAATACAATTGCAAAAGTGGTTTCCTGCACCAACACAAATGCGAAAAGTGGTTTTTCAACACTAACACAAGTGCGAAAAGTGGTTTTTCCACACTAATACAAGTGCAAAAGTGGTTTCCTGCACCAACACAAGTGCGAAAAGTGGTTTTTCAACACTATCACAAGTGCGAAAAGTGGTTTTTCAACACTAACACAAGTGCGAAAAGTGGTTTTTCCACACTAATACAAGTGCAAAAGTGGTTTCCTGCCTCAACACAAGTGCGAAAAGTGGTTTTTCAACACTAACACAAGTGCGAAAAGTGGTTTTTCAACACTATCACAAGTGCAAAAAGTGTTTTGCCACACTAATACAAGTGCAAAAGTGGTTTCCTGCACAAACACAAGTGCGAAAAGTTGTTTTTCAACACTATCACAAGTGCGAAAAGTGGTTTTTCAACACTAACACAAGTGCGAAAAGTGGTTTTTCAACATTAACACAAGTGCGAAAAGTGGTTTTTCCACACTAATACATGTGCAAAAGTGGTTTCCTGCACCAACACAAGTGCAAAAAGTGGTTTTTCAACACTAACACAAGTTCGAAAAGTGGTTTTTCAACACTATCACAAGTGCAAAAAGTGTTTTTTCCACACTAATACAAGTGCAAAAGTGGTTTCCTGCACCAACACAAGTGCGAAAAGTGGTTTTTCAACACTAACACAAGTGCGAAAAGTGGTTTTTCAACACTATCACAAGTGCAAAAAGTGTTTTTTCAACACTAACACAAGTGCGAAAAGTGGTTTTTCCACACTAATACAAGTGCAAAAGTGGTTTCCTGCACCAACACAAGTGCGAAAAGTGGTTTTTCAACACTAACACAAGTGCGAAAAGTGGTTTTTCAACACTAATACAATTGCAAAAGTGGTTTCCTGCACCAACACAAATGCGAAAAGTGGTTTTTCAACACTAACACAAGTGCGAAAAGTGGTTTTTCCACACTAACACAAGTGCGAAAAGTGGTTTTTCAACACTAACACAAGTGCGAAAAGTGGTTTTTCAACACTATCACAAGTGCAAAAAGTGTTTTTTCCACACTAATACAAGTGCAAAAGTGGTTTCCTGCACCAACACAAGTGCAAAAAGTGGTTTTTCAACACTAACACAAGTGCGAAAAGTGGTTTTTCAACACTATCACAAGTGCAAAAAGTGTTTTTTCAACACTAACACAAGTGCGAAAAGTGGTTTTTCCACACTAATACAAGTGCAAAAGTGGTTTCCTGCACCAACACAAGTGCGAAAAGTGGTTTTTCAACACTATCACAAGTGCGAAAAGTGGTTTTTCAACACTAACACAAGTGCGAAAAGTGGTTTTTCCACACTAATACAAGTGCAAAAGTGGTTTCCTGCATCAACACAAGTGCGAAAAGTGGTTTTTCAACACTAACACAAGTGCGAAAAGTGGTTTTTCAACACTATCACAAGTGCAAAAAGTGTTTTGCCACACTAATACAAGTGCAAAAGTGGTTTCCTGCACCAACACAAGTGCGAAAAGTTGTTTTTCAACACTATCACAAGTGCGAAAAGTGGTTTTTCAACACTAACACAAGTGCGAAAAGTGGTTTTTCAACATTAACACAAGTGCGAAAAGTGGTTTTTCCACACTAATACAAGTGCAAAAGTGGTTTCCTGCACCAACACAAGTGCAAAAAGTGGTTTTTCAACACTAACACAAGTTCGAAAAGTGGTTTTTCAACACTATCACAAGTGCAAAAAGTGTTTTTTCCACACTAATACAAGTGCAAAAGTGGTTTCCTGCACCAACACAAGTGCGAAAAGTGGTTTTTCAACACTAACACAAGTGCGAAAAGTGGTTTTTCAACACTATCACAAGTGCAAAAAGTGTTTTTTCAACACTAACACAAGTGCGATAAGTGGTTTTTCCACACTAATACAAGTGCAAAAGTGGTTTCCTGCACCAACACAAGTGCGAAAAGTGGTTTTTCAACACTAACACAAGTGCGAAAAGTGGTTTTTCAACACTAATACAATTGCAAAAGTGGTTTCCTGCACCAACACAAATGCGAAAAGTGGTTTTTCAACACTAACACAAGTGCGAAAAGTGGTTTTTCCACACTAACACAAGTGCGAAAAGTGGTTTTTCAACACTAACACAAGTGCGAAAAGTGGTTTTTCAACACTATCACAAGTGCAAAAAGTGTTTTTTCCACACTAATACAAGTGCAAAAGTGGTTTCCTGCACCAACACAAGTGCAAAAAGTGGTTTTTCAACACTAACACAAGTGCGAAAAGTGGTTTTTCAACACTATCACAAGTGCAAAAAGTGTTTTTTCAACACTAACACAAGTGCGAAAAGTGGTTTTTCCACACTAGTACAAGTGCAAAAGTGGTTTCCTGCACCAACACAAATGCGAAAAGTGGTTTTTCAACACTAACACAAGTGCGAAAAGTGGTTTTTCCACACTAACACAAGTGCGAAAAGTGGTTTTTCAACACTAACACAAGTGCGAAAAGTGGTTTTTCAACACTATCACAAGTGCAAAAAGTGTTTTTTCCACACTAATACAAGTGCAAAAGTGGTTTCCTGCACCAACACAAGTGCAAAAAGTGGTTTTTCAACACTAACACAAGTGCGAAAAGTGGTTTTTCAACACTATCACAAGTGCAAAAAGTGTTTTTTCAACACTAACACAAGTGCGAAAAGTGGTTTTTCAACACTAACACAAGTGCGAAAAGTGGTTTTTCAACACTATCACAAGTGCAAAAAGTGTTTTTCCACACTAATACAAGTGCAAAAGTGGTTTCCTGCACCAACACAAGTGCGAAAAGTTGTTTTTCAACACTATCACAAGTGCGAAAAGTGGTTTTTCAACACTAACACAAGTGCGAAAAGTGGTTTTTCAACACTAACACAAGTGCGAAAAGTGGTTTTTCCACACTAATACAAGTGCAAAAGTGGTTTCCTGCACCAACACAAGTGCAAAAAGTGGTTTTTCAACACTAACACAAGTTCGAAAAGTGGTTTTTCAACACTATCACAAGTGCAAAAAGTGTTTTTTCCACACTAATACAAGTGCAAAAGTGGTTTCCTGCACCAACACAAGTGCGAAAAGTGGTTTTTCAACACTAACACAAGTGCGAAAAGTGGTTTTTCAACACTATCACAAGTGCAAAAAGTGTTTTTTCAACACTAACACAAGTGCGAAAAGTGGTTTTTCCACACTAATACAAGTGCAAAAGTGGTTTCCTGCACCAACACAAGTGCGAAAAGTGGTTTTTCAACACTAACACAAGTGCGAAAAGTGGTTTTTCAACACTAATACAATTGCAAAAGTGGTTTCCTGCACCAACACAAATGCGAAAAGTGGTTTTTCAACACTAACACAAGTGCGAAAAGTGGTTTTTCCACACTAATACAAGTGCAAAAGTGGTTTCCTGCACCAACACAAGTGCGAAAAGTGGTTTTTCAACACTATCACAAGTGCGAAAAGTGGTTTTTCAACACTAACACAAGTGCGAAAAGTGGTTTTTCCACACTAATACAAGTGCAAAAGTGGTTTCCTGCCTCAACACAAGTGCGAAAAGTGGTTTTTCAACACTAACACAAGTGCGAAAAGTGGTTTTTCAACACTATCACAAGTGCAAAAAGTGTTTTGCCACACTAATACAAGTGCAAAAGTGGTTTCCTGCACCAACACAAGTGCGAAAAGTTGTTTTTCAACACTATCACAAGTGCGAAAAGTGGTTTTTCAACACTAACACAAGTGCGAAAAGTGGTTTTTCAACATTAACACAAGTGCGAAAAGTGGTTTTTCCACACTAATACAAGTGCAAAAGTGGTTTCCTGCACCAACACAAGTGCAAAAAGTGGTTTTTCAACACTAACACAAGTTCGAAAAGTGGTTTTTCAACACTATCACAAGTGCAAAAAGTGTTTTTTCCACACTAATACAAGTGCAAAAGTGGTTTCCTGCACCAACACAAGTGCGAAAAGTGGTTTTTCAACACTAACACAAGTGCGAAAAGTGGTTTTTCAACACTATCACAAGTGCAAAAAGTGTTTTTTCAACACTAACACAAGTGCGAAAAGTGGTTTTTCCACACTAATACAAGTGCAAAAGTGGTTTCCTGCACCAACACAAGTGCGAAAAGTGGTTTTTCAACACTAACACAAGTGCGAAAAGTGGTTTTTCAACACTAATACAATTGCAAAAGTGGTTTCCTGCACCAACACAAATGCGAAAAGTGGTTTTTCAACACTAACACAAGTGCGAAAAGTGGTTTTTCCACACTAACACAAGTGCGAAAAGTGGTTTTTCAACACTAACACAAGTGCGAAAAGTGGTTTTTCAACACTATCACAAGTGCAAAAAGTGTTTTTTCCACACTAATACAAGTGCAAAAGTGGTTTCCTGCATCAACACAAGTGCGAAAAGTGGTTTTTCAACACTAACACAAGTGCGAAAAGTGGTTTTTCAACACTATCACAAGTGCAAAAAGTGTTTTTTCAACACTAACACAAGTGCGAAAAGTGGTTTTTCCACACTAATACAAGTGCAAAAGTGGTTTCCTGCACCAACACAAGTGCGAAAAGTGGTTTTTCAACACTATCACAAGTGCGAAAAGTGGTTTTTCAACACTAACACAAGTGCGAAAAGTGGTTTTTCCACACTAATACAAGTGCAAAAGTGGTTTCCTGCATCAACACAAGTGCGAAAAGTGGTTTTTCAACACTAACACAAGTGCGAAAAGTGGTTTTTCAACACTATCACAAGTGCAAAAAGTGTTTTTCCACACTAATACAAGTGCAAAAGTGGTTTCCTGCACCAACACAAGTGCGAAAATTTGTTTTTCAACACTATCACAAGTGCGAAAAGTGGTTTTTCAACACTAACACAAGTGCGAAAAGTGGTTTTTCAACACTAACACAAGTGCGAAAAGTGGTTTTTCCACACTAATACAAGTGCAAAAGTGGTTTCCTGCACCAACACAAGTGCAAAAAGTGGTTTTTCAACACTAACACAAGTTCGAAAAGTGGTTTTTCAACACTATCACAAGTGCAAAAAGTGTTTTTTCCACACTAATACAAGTGCAAAAGTGGTTTCCTGCACCAACACAAGTGCGAAAAGTGGTTTTTCAACACTAACACAAGTGCGAAAAGTGGTTTTTCAACACTATCACAAGTGCAAAAAGTGTTTTTTCAACACTAACACAAGTGCGAAAAGTGGTTTTTCCACACTAATACAAGTGCAAAAGTGGTTTCCTGCACCAACACAAGTGCGAAAAGTGGTTTTTCAACACTAACACAAGTGCGAAAAGTGGGTTTTCAACACTAATACAATTGCAAAAGTGGTTTCCTGCACCAACACAAATGCGAAAAGTGGTTTTTCAACACTAACACAAGTGCGAAAAGTGGTTTTTCCACACTAATACAAGTGCAAAAGTGGTTTCCTGCACCAACACAATTGCGAAAAGTGGTTTTTCAACACTAACACAAGTGCGAAAAGTGGTTTTTCAACACTATCACATGTGCAAAAAGTGTTTTTTCCACACTAATACAAGTGCAAAAGTGGTTTCCTGCACCAACACAAGTGCGAAAAGTGGTTTTTCAACACTAACACAAGTGCGAAAAGTGGTTTTTCAACACTAACACAAGTGCGAAAAGTGGTTTTTCAACACTATCACAAGTGCAAAAAGTGTTTTTTCCACACTAATACAAGTGCAAAAGTGGTTTCCTGCACCAACACAAGTGCAAAAAGTGGTTTTTCCACACTAATACAAGTGCAAAAGTGGTTTCCTGCATCAACACAAGTGCGAAAAGTGGTTTTTCAACACTAACACAAGTGCGAAAAGTGGTTTTTCAACACTATCACAAGTGCAAAAAGTGTTTTTTCCACACTAATACAAGTGCAAAAGTGGTTTCCTGCACCAACACATGTGTGAAAAGTGGTTTTTCAACACTATCACAAGTGCGAAAATTGGTTTTTCAACACTAACACAAGTGCGAAAAGTGGTTTTTCAACACTAACACAAGTGCGAAAAGTGGTTTTTCCACACTAATACAAGTGCAAAAGTGGTTTCCTGCACCAACACATGTGTGAAAAGTGGTTTTTCAACACTATCACAAGTGCGAAAAGTGGTTTTTCAACACTAACACAAGTGCGAAAAGTGGTTTTTCAACACTAACACAAGTGCGAAAAGTGGTTTTTCCACACTAATACAAGTACAAAAGTGGTTTCCTGCACCAACACAAGTGCAAAAAGTGGTTTTTCAACACTAACACAAGTGCGAAAAGTGGTTTTTCAACACTAATACAATTGCAAAAGTGGTTTCCTGCACCAACACAAATGCGAAAAGTGGTTTTTCAACACTAACACAAGTGCGAAAAGTGGTTTTTCCACACTAATACAAGTGCAAAAGTGGTTTCCTGCACCAACACAATTGCGAAAAGTGGTTTTTCAACACTAACACAAGTGCGAAAAGTGGTTTTTCAACACTATCACATGTGCAAAAAGTGTTTTTTCCACACTAATACAAGTGCAAAAGTGGTTTCCTGCACCAACACAAATGCGAAAAGTGGTTTTTCAACACTAACACAAGTGCGAAAAGTGGTTTTTCAACACTAACACAAGTGCGAAAAGTGGTTTTTCAACACTATCACAAGTGCAAAAAGTGTTTTTTCCACACTAATACAAGTGCAAAAGTGGTTTCCTGCACCAACACAAGTGCAAAAAGTGGTTTTTCCACACTAATACAAGTGCAAAAGTGGTTTCCTGCATCAACACAAGTGCGAAAAGTGGTTTTTCAACACTAACACAAGTGCGAAAAGTGGTTTTTCAACACTATCACAAGTGCAAAAAGTGTTTTTTCCACACTAATACAAGTGCAAAAGTGGTTTCCTGCACCAACACATGTGTGAAAAGTGGTTTTTCAACACTATCACAAGTGCGAAAAGTGGTTTTTCAACACTAACACAAGTGCGAAAAGTGGTTTTTCAACACTAACACAAGTGCGAAAAGTGGTTTTTCCACACTAATACAAGTGCAAAAGTGGTTTCCTGCACCAACACAAGTGCGAAAAGTGGTTTTTCAACACTAACACAAGTGCGAAAAGTGGTTTTTCAACACTATCACAAGTGCAAAAAGTGTTTTTTCCACACTAATACAAGTGCAAAAGTGGTTTCCTGCACCAACACAAGTGCAAAAAGTGGTTTTTCAACACTAACACAAGTGCGAAAAGTGGTTTTTCAACACTATCACAAGTGCAAAAAGTGTTTTTTCCACACTAACACAAGTGCGAAAAGTGGTTTTTCCACACTAATACAAGTGCAAAAGTGGTTTCCTGCACCAACACAAGTGCGAAAAGTGGTTTTTCTACACTATCACAAGTGCAAAAAGTGGTTTTTCAACACTAACACAAGTGCGAAAAGTGGTTTTTCCACACTAATACAAGTGCAAAAGTGGTTTCCTGCATCAACACAAGTGCGAAAAGTGGTTTTTCAACACTAACACAAGTGCGAAAAGTGGTTTTTCAACACTATCACAAGTGCAAAAAGTGTTTTTCCACACTAACACAAGTGCAAAAAGTGGTTTTTCCACACTAATACAAGTGCAAAAGTGGTTTCCTGCACCAACACAAGTGCAAAAAGTGGTTTTTCAACACTAACACAAGTTCGAAAAGTGGTTTTTCAACACTATCACAAGTGCAAAAAGTGTTTTTTCCACACTAATACAAGTGCAAAAGTGGTTTCCTGCACCAACACAAGTGCGAAAAGTGGTTTTTCAACACTAACACAAGTGCGAAAAGTGGTTTTTCAACACTATCACAAGTGCAAAAAGTGGTTTTTCCACACTAATACAAGTGCAAAAGTGGTTTCCTGCACCAACACAAGTGCGAAAAGTGGTTTTTCAACACTAACACAAGTGCGAAAAGTGGTTTTTCAACACTAATACAATTGCAAAAGTGGTTTCCTGCACCAACACAAATGCGAAAAGTGGTTTTTCAACACTAACACAAGTGCGAAAAGTGGTTTTTCCACACTAATACAAGTGCAAAAGTGGTTTACTGCACCAACACAATTGCGAAAAGTGGTTTTTCAACACTAACACAAGTGTGAAAAGTGGTTTTTCAACACTATCACATGTGCAAAAAGTGTTTTTTACACACTAATACAAGTGCAAAAGTGGTTTCCTGCACCAACACAAGTGCGAAAAGTGGTTTTTCAACACTAACACAAGTGCGAAAAGTGGTTTTTCAACACTAACACAAGTGCGAAAAGTGGTTTTTCAACACTATCACAAGTGCAAAAAGTGTTTTTTCCACACTAATACAAGTGCAAAAGTGGTTTACTGCACCAACACAAGTGCAAAAAGTGGTTTTCCACACTAATACAAGTGCAAAAGTGGTTTCCTGCATCAACACAAGTGCGAAAAGTGGTTTTTCAACACTAACACAAGTGCGAAAAGTGGTTTTTCAACACTATCACAAGTGCAAAAAGTGTTTTTTCCACACTAATACAAGTGCAAAAGTGGTTTCCTGCACCAACACATGTGTGAAAAGCGGTTTTTCAACACTATCACAAGTGCGAAAAGTGGTTTTTCAACACTAACACAAGTGCAAAAAGTGGTTTTTCAACACTAACACAAGTGCGAAAAGTGGTTTTTCCACACTAATACAAGTGCAAAAGTGGTTTCCTGCACCAACACAAGTGCGAAAAGTGGTTTTTCAACACTAACACAAGTGCGAAAAGTGGTTTTTCAACACTATCACAAGTGCAAAAAGTGTTTTTTCCACACTAATACAAGTGCAAAAGTGGTTTCCTGCACCAACACAAGTGCAAAAAGTGGTTTTTCAACACTAACACAAGTGCGAAAAGTCGTTTTTCAACACTATCACAAGTGCAAAAAGTGTTTTTTCAACACTAACACAAGTGCGAAAAGTGGTTTTTCCACACTAATACAAGTGCAAAAGTGGTTTCCTGCACCAACACAAGTGCGAAAAGTGGTTTTTCAACACTAACACAAGTGCGAAAAGTGGTTTTTCAACACTAATACAATTGCAAAAGTGGTTTCCTGCACCAACACAAATGCGAAAAGTGGTTTTTCAACACTAACACAAGTGCGAAAAGTGGTTTTTCCACACTAATACAATTGCAAAAGTGGTTTCCTGCACCAACACAAGTGCGAAAAGTGGTTTTTCGACACTAACACAAGTGCGAAAAGTGGTTTTCAACACTATCACAAGTGCAAAAAGTGTTTTTTCCACACTAATACAAGTGCAAAAGTGGTTTCCTGCACCAACACAAGTGCGAAAAGTGGTTTTTCAACACTAACACAAGTGCGAAAAGTGGTTTTTCAACACTAACACAAGTGCGAAAAGTGTTTTTTCCACACTAATACAAGTGCAAAAGTGGTTTCCTGCACCAACACAAGTGCGAAAAGTGGTTTTTCAACACTAACACAAGTGCGAAAAGTGGTTTTTCAACACCAACACAAGTGCGAAAAGTGGTTTTTCAACACTAACACAAGTGCGAAAAGTGGTTTTTCCACACTAATACAAGTGCAAAAGTGGTTTCCTGCACAAACACAAGTGCGAAAAGTGGTTTTTCAACACTAACACAAGTGTGAAAAGTGGTTTTTCAACACTAACACAGGTGCGAAAAGTGTTTTTTCCACACTAATACAAGTGCAAAAGTGGTTTCCTGCACCAACACAAGTGCAAAAAGTGGTTTTTCAACACTAACACAAGTGCGAAAAGTGGTTTTTCAACACTAACACAAGTGCGAAAAGTGGTTTTTCAACACTAACACAAGTGCTAAAAGTGGTTTTTCCACACTAATACAAGTGTAAAAGTGGTTTCCTGCACCAACACAAGTGCGAAAAGTGGTTTTTCAACATTAACACAAGTGCGAAAAGTGGTTTTTCAACACTATCACAAGTGCAAAAAGTGTTTTTTCCACACTAATACAAGTGCAAAAGTGGTTTCCTGCACCAACACAAGTGCGAAAAGTGGTTTTTCAACACTAACACAAGTGCGAAAAGTGCTTTTTCAACACTAACACAAGTGCGAAAAGTGGTTTTTCAACACTAACACAAGTGCGAAAAGTGGTTTTCCCACATGAATACAAGTGCAAAAGTGGTTTCCTGCACCAACACAAGTGCGAAAAGTGGTTTTTCAACACTAACACAAGTGCGTAAAGTGGTTTTTCAACACTATCACAAGTGCAAAAAGTGTTTTTTCCACACTAATATAAGTGCAAAAGTGGTTTCCTGCACCAACACAAGTGCGAAAAGTGGTTTTTCAACACTAACACAAGTGCGAAAAGTGGTTTTTCAACACTATCACAAGTGCAAAAAGTGTTTTTTCCACACTAATACAAGTGCAAAAGTGGTTTCCTGCACCAACACAAGTGCGAAAAAGTGGTTTTTCAACACTAACACAAGTGCGAAAAGTGGTTTTTCAACACTAACACAAGTGCGAAAAGTGGTTTTTCAACACTAACACAAGTGCGAAAAGTGGTTTTTCAACACTAACACAAGTGCAAAAAGTGTTTTTTCCACACTAATACAAGTGCAAAAGTGGTTTCCTGCACCAACACAAGTGCGAAAAGTGGTTTTTCAACACTAACACAAGTGCGAAAAGTGGGTTTTCCACACTAATACAAGTGCAAAAGTGGTTTCCTGCATCAACACAAGTGCGAAAAGTGGTTTTTCAACACTAACACAAGTGTGAAAAGTAGTTTTTCAACACTATCACAAGTGCGAAAAGTGGTTTTTCAACACTAACACAAGTGCGAAAAGTGGTTTCCTGCACTAACACAAGTGCAAAAGTGGTTTTTCAACACTATCACAAGTGCGAAAAGTGGTTTTTCAACACTATCACAAGTGCAAAAAGTGTTTTTTCCACACTAATACAAGTGCAAAAGTGGTTTCCTGCACCAACACAAGTGCGAAAAGTGGTTTTTCAACACTAACACAAGTGCGAAAAGTGGTTTTTCAACACTAACACAAGTGCAAAAAGTGGTTTTTTCCACACTAATACAAGTGCAAAAGTGGTTTCCTGCACCAACACAAGTGCGAAAAGTGGTTTTTCAACACTAACACAAGTGCGAAAAGTGGTTTTTCAACACTAACACAAGTGCGAAAAGTGGTTTTTCAAAACTATCACAAGTGCAAAAAGTGTTTTTTCCACACTAATACAAGTGCAAAAGTGGTTTTCCTGCACCAACACAAGTGCGAAAAGTGTTTTTCAACACTAACACAAGTGCGAAAAGTGGTTTTTCCACACTAATACATGTGCAAAAGTGGTTTCCTGCACCAACACAAGTGCGAAAAGTGGTTTTTCAACACTAACACAAGTGCGAAAAGTGGTTTTTCAACACTAACACAAGTGCGAAAAGTGGTTTTTCAACACTAACACAAGTGCGAAAAGTGGTTTTTCAACACTAACACAAGTGCGAAAAGTGGTTTTTCAACACTATCACAAGTGCAAAAAGTGTTTTTTCCACACTAATACAAGTGCAAAAGTGGTTCCTGCACCAACACAAGTGCGAAAAGTGGTTTTTCAACACTAACACAAGTGCGAAAAGTGGTTTTTCAACACTAACACAAGTGCGAAAAGTGGTTTTTCAACACTATCACAAGTGCAAAAAGTGGTTTTTCCACACTAATACAAGTGCAAAAGTGGTTTCCTGCACCAACACAAGTACGAAAAGTGGTTTTTCAACACTAATACAAGTGCGAAAAGTGGTTTTTCAACACTAACACAAGTGCGAAAAGTGGTTTTTCGACACTAACACAAGTGCAAAAAGTGGTTTTTCCACTCTAATACAAGTGCAAAAGTGGTTTCCTGCACCAACACAAGTGCGAAAAGTGGTTTTTCGACACTAACACAAGTGCGAAATGTGGTTTTTCAACACTATCACAAGTGCAAAAAGTGTTTTTTCCACACTAATACAAGTGCAAAAGTGGTTTCCTGCACCAACACAAGTGCGAAAAGTGGTTTTTCAACACTAACACAAGTGCGAAAAGTGGTTTTTCAACACTATCACAAGTGCAAAAAGTGTTTTTTCCACACTAATACAAGTGCAAAAGTGGTTTCCTGCACCAACACAAGTGCAAAAAGTGGTTTTTCAACACTAACACAAGTGCGAAAAGTCGTTTTTCAACACTATCACAAGTGCAAAAAGTGTTTTTTCAACACTAACACAAGTGCGAAAAGTGGTTTTTCCACACTAATACAAGTGCAAAAGTGGTTTCCTGCACCAACACAAGTGCGAAAAGTGGTTTTTCAACACTAACACAAGTGCGAAAAGTGGTTTTTCAACACTAATACAATTGCAAAAGTGGTTTCCTGCACCAACACAAATGCGAAAAGTGGTTTTTCAACACTAACACAAGTGCGAAAAGTGGTTTTTCCACACTAAACAATTGCAAAAGTGGTTTCCTGCACCAACACAAGTGCGAAAAGTGGTTTTTCGACACTAACACAAGTGCGAAAAGTGGTTTTCAACACTATCACAAGTGCAAAAAGTGTTTTTTCCACACTAATACAAGTGCAAAAGTGGTTTCCTGCACCAACACAAGTGCGAAAAGTGGTTTTTCAACACTAACACAAGTGCGAAAAGTGGTTTTTCAACACTAACACAAGTGCGAAAAGTGTTTTTTCCACACTAATACAAGTGCAAAAGTGGTTTCCTGCACCAACACAAGTGCGAAAAGTGGTTTTTCAACACTAACACAAGTGCGAAAAGTGGTTTTTCAACACCAACACAAGTGCGAAAAGTGGTTTTTCAACACTAACACAAGTGCGAAAAGTGGTTTTTCCACACTAATACAAGTGCAAAAGTGGTTTCCTGCACAAACACAAGTGCGAAAAGTGGTTTTTCAACACTAACACAAGTGTGAAAAGTGGTTTTTCAACACTAACACAGGTGCGAAAAGTGTTTTTTCCACACTAATACAAGTGCAAAAGTGGTTTCCTGCACCAACACAAGTGCAAAAAGTGGTTTTTCAACACTAACACAAGTGCGAAAAGTGGTTTTTCAACACTAACACAAGTGCGAAAAGTGGTTTTTCAACACTAACACAAGTGCTAAAAGTGGTTTTTCCACACTAATACAAGTGTAAAAGTGGTTTCCTGCACCAACACAAGTGCGAAAAGTGGTTTTTCAACATTAACACAAGTGCGAAAAGTGGTTTTTCAACACTATCACAAGTGCAAAAAGTGTTTTTTCCACACTAATACAAGTGCAAAAGTGGTTTCCTGCACCAACACAAGTGCGAAAAGTGGTTTTTCAACACTAACACAAGTGCGAAAAGTGCTTTTTCAACACTAACACAAGTGCGAAAAGTGGTTTTTCAACACTAACACAAGTGCGAAAAGTGGTTTTCCCACATGAATACAAGTGCAAAAGTGGTTTCCTGCACCAACACAAGTGCGAAAAGTGGTTTTTCAACACTAACACAAGTGCGTAAAGTGGTTTTTCAACACTATCACAAGTGCAAAAAGTGTTTTTTCCACACTAATATAAGTGCAAAAGTGGTTTCCTGCACCAACACAAGTGCGAAAAGTGGTTTTTCAACACTAACACAAGTGCGAAAAGTGGTTTTTCAACACTATCACAAGTGCAAAAAGTGTTTTTTCCACACTAATACAAGTGCAAAAGTGGTTTCCTGCACCAACACAAGTGCGAAAAGTGGTTTTTCAACACTAACACAAGTGCGAAAAGTGGTTTTTCAACACTAACACAAGTGCGAAAAGTGGTTTTTCAACACTAACACAAGTGCGAAAAGTGGTTTTTCAACACTAACACAAGTGCAAAAAGTGTTTTTTCCACACTAATACAAGTGCAAAAGTGGTTTCCTGCACCAACACAAGTGCGAAAAGTGGTTTTTCAACACTAACACAAGTGCGAAAAGTGGGTTTTCCACACTAATACAAGTGCAAAAGTGGTTTCCTGCATCAACACAAGTGCGAAAAGTGGTTTTTCAACACTAACACAAGTGTGAAAAGTAGTTTTTCAACACTATCACAAGTGCGAAAAGTGGTTTTTCAACACTAACACAAGTGCGAAAAGTGGTTTCCTGCACTAACACAAGTGCAAAAGTGGTTTTTCAACACTATCACAAGTGCGAAAAGTGGTTTTTCAACACTATCACAAGTGCAAAAAGTGTTTTTTCCACACTAATACAAGTGCAAAAGTGGTTTCCTGCACCAACACAAGTGCGAAAAGTGGTTTTTCAACACTAACACAAGTGCGAAAAGTGGTTTTTCAACACTAACACAAGTGCAAAAAGTGGTTTTTTCCACACTAATACAAGTGCAAAAGTGGTTTCCTGCACCAACACAAGTGCGAAAAGTGGTTTTTCAACACTAACACAAGTGCGAAAAGTGGTTTTTCAACACTAACACAAGTGCGAAAAGTGGTTTTTCAAAACTATCACAAGTGCAAAAAGTGTTTTTTTCCGCACTAATACAAGTGCAAAAGTGGTTTTCCTGCACCAACACAAGTGCGAAAAGTGGTTTTTCAACACTAACACAAGTGCGAAAAGTGGTTTTTCCACACTAATACATGTGCAAAAGTGGTTTCCTGCACCAACACAAGTGCGAAAAGTGGTTTTTCAACACTAACACAAGTGCGAAAAGTGGTTTTTCAACACTAACACAAGTGCGAAAAGTGGTTTTTCAACACTAACACAAGTGCGAAAAGTGGTTTTTCAACACTAACACAAGTGCGAAAAGTGGTTTTTCAACACTATCACAAGTGCAAAAAGTGTTTTTTCCACACTAATACAAGTGCAAAAGTGGTTCCTGCACCAACACAAGTGCGAAAAGTGGTTTTTCAACACTAACACAAGTGCGAAAAGTGGTTTTTCAACACTAACACAAGTGCGAAAAGAGGTTTTTCAACACTATCACAAGTGCAAAAAGTGGTTTTTCCACACTAATACAAGTGCAAAAGTGGTTTCCTGCACCAACACAAGTACGAAAAGTGGTTTTTCAACACTAATACAAGTGCGAAAAGTGGTTTTTCAACACTAACACAAGTGCGAAAAGTGGTTTTTCGACACTAACACAAGTGCAAAAAGTGGTTTTTCCACTCTAATACAAGTGCAAAAGTGGTTTCCTGCACCAACACAAGTGCGAAAAGTGGTTTTTCGACACTAACACAAGTGCGAAATGTGGTTTTTCAACACTATCACAAGTGCAAAAAGTGTTTTTTCCACACTAATACAAGTGCAAAAGTGGTTTCCTGCACCAACACAATTGCAAAAAGTTGTTTTTCAACACTAACACAAGTGCGAAAAGTGGTTTTTCAACACTATCACATGTGCAAAAAGTGTTTTTTCCACACTAATACAAGTGCAAAAGTGGTTTCCTGCACCAACACAAGTGCGAAAAGTGGTTTTTCAACAGTAACACAAGTGCGAAAAGTGGTTTTTCCACACTAATACAAGTGCAAAAGTGGTTTCCTGCACCAACACAAGTGCGAAAAGTGGTTTTTCAACACTAACACAAGTGCGAAAAGTGGTTTTTCAACACTAACACAAGTGCGAAAAGTGGTTTTTCAACACTAACACAAGTGCTAAAAGTGGTTTTTCAACACTAACACAAGTGCGAAAAGTGGTTTTTCAACACTAATACAAGTGCAAAAGTGGTTTCCTGCACCAACACAAGTGCGGAAAGTGGTTTTTCAACACTAACACAAGTGTGAAAAGTGGTTTTTCAACACTATCACAAGTGCAAAAAGTGGTTTTTCCACACTAATACAAGTGCAAAAGTGGTTTCCTGCACCAACACAAGTGCGAAAAGTGGTTTTTCAACACTAACACAAGTGCGAAAAGTGGTTTTTCAACACTAACACAAGTGCGAAAAGTGGTTTTTCCACACTAATACAAGTGCAAAAGTGGTTTCCTGCACCAACACAAGTGTGAAAAGTGGTTTTTCAACACTAACACAAGTGCGAAAAGTGGTTTATCAACACTAACACAACTGCGAAAAGTGGTTTTTCCACACTAATACAAGTGCAAAAGTGGTTTCCTGCACCAACACAAG
Source organism: Myxine glutinosa (assembly GCF_964187855.1). NCBI lineage: Eukaryota > Metazoa > Chordata > Myxini > Myxiniformes > Myxinidae > Myxine > Myxine glutinosa. The sequence continues at coordinate 55,942 of NW_027618293.1, forward strand.
TGCGAAAAGTGGTTTTTCAACACTAACACAAGTGTGAAAAGTAGTTTTTCAACACTATCGCAAGTGCAAAAAGTGTTTTTTCCACACTAATACAAGTGCAAAAGTGGTTTCCTGCACCAACACAAGTGCGAAAAGTGGTTTTTCAACACTATCACAAGTGCGAAAAGTGGTTTTTCAACACTAACACAAGTGCGAAAAGTGGTTTTTCCACACTAATACAAGTGCAAAAGTGGTTTCCTGCATCAACACAAGTGCGAAAAGTGGTTTTTCAACACTAACACAAGTGCGAAAAGTGGTTTTTCAACACTATCACAAGTGCAAAAAGTGTTTTTCCACACTAATACAAGTGCAAAAGTGGTTTCCTGCACCAACACAAGTGCGAAAAGTTGTTTTTCAACACTATCACAAGTGCGAAAAGTGGTTTTTCAACACTATCACAAGTGCAAAAAGTGTTTTTTCCACACTAATACAAGTGCAAAAGTGGTTTCCTGCACCAACACAAGTGCGAAAAGTGGTTTTTCAACACTAACACAAGTGCGAAAAGTGGTTTTTCAACAATATCACAAGTGCAAAAAGTGTTTTTTCAACACTAACACAAGTGCGAAAAGTGGTTTTTCCACACTAATACAAGTGCAAAAGTGGTTTCCTGCACCAACACAAGTGCGAAAAGTGGTTTTTCAACAATAACACAAGTGCGAAAAGTGGTTTTTCAACACTAATACAATTGCAAAAGTGGTTTCCTGCACCAACACAAATGCGAAAAGTGGTTTTTCAACACTAACACAAGTGCGAAAAGTGGTTTTTCCACACTAATACAAGTGCAAAAGTGGTTTCCTGCACCAACACAATTGCGAAAAGTGGTTTTTCAACACTAACACAAGTGCGAAAAGTGGTTTTTCAACACTATCATATGTGCAAAAAGTGTTTTTTCCACACTAATACAAGTGCAAAAGTGGTTTCCTGCACCAACACAAGTGCGAAAAGTGGTTTTTCAACACTAACACAAGTGCGAAAAGTGGTTTTTCAACACTAACACAAGTGCGAAAAGTGGTTTTTCAACACTAACACAAGTGTGAAAAGTGGTTTTTCAACACTAACACAAGTGCGAAAAGTGGTTTTTCAACACTAACACAAGTGCGAAAAGTGGTTTTTCAACACTATCACAAGTGCAAAAAGTGTTTTTTCCACACTAATACAAGTGCAAAAGTGGTTCCTGCACCAACACAAGTGCGAAAAGTGGTTTTTCAACACTAACACAAGTGCGAAAAGTGGTTTTTCAACACTAACACAAGTGCGAAAAGTGGTTTTTCAACACTATCACAAGTGCAAAAAGTGGTTTTTCCACACTAATACAAGTGCAAAAGTGGTTTCCTGCACCAACACAAGTACGAAAAGTGGTTTTTCAACACTAATACAAGTGCGAAAAGTGGTTTTTCAACACTAACACAAGTGCGAAAAGTGGTTTTTCGACACTAACACAAGTGCAAAAAGTGGTTTTTCCACTCTAATACAAGTGCAAAAGTGGTTTCCTGCACCAACACAAGTGCGAAAAGTGGTTTTTCGACACTAACACAAGTGCGAAATGTGGTTTTTCAACACTATCACAAGTGCAAAAAGTGTTTTTTCCACACTAATACAAGTGCAAAAGTGGTTTCCTGCACCAACACAAGTGCGAAAAGTGGTTTTTCAACACTAACACAAGTGCGAAAAGTGGTTTTTCAACACTATCACAAGTGCAAAAAGTGTTTTTTCCACACTAATACAAGTGCAAAAGTGGTTTCCTGCACCAACACAAGTGCAAAAAGTGGTTTTTCAACACTAACACAAGTGCGAAAAGTCGTTTTTCAACACTATCACAAGTGCAAAAAGTGTTTTTTCAACACTAACACAAGTGCGAAAAGTGGTTTTTCCACACTAATACAAGTGCAAAAGTGGTTTCCTGCACCAACACAAGTGCGAAAAGTGGTTTTTCAACACTAACACAAGTGCGAAAAGTGGTTTTTCAACACTAATACAATTGCAAAAGTGGTTTCCTGCACCAACACAAATGCGAAAAGTGGTTTTTCAACACTAACACAAGTGCGAAAAGTGGTTTTTCCACACTAAACAATTGCAAAAGTGGTTTCCTGCACCAACACAAGTGCGAAAAGTGGTTTTTCGACACTAACACAAGTGCGAAAAGTGGTTTTCAACACTATCACAAGTGCAAAAAGTGTTTTTTCCACACTAATACAAGTGCAAAAGTGGTTTCCTGCACCAACACAAGTGCGAAAAGTGGTTTTTCAACACTAACACAAGTGCGAAAAGTGGTTTTTCAACACTAACACAAGTGCGAAAAGTGTTTTTTCCACACTAATACAAGTGCAAAAGTGGTTTCCTGCACCAACACAAGTGCGAAAAGTGGTTTTTCAACACTAACACAAGTGCGAAAAGTGGTTTTTCAACACCAACACAAGTGCGAAAAGTGGTTTTTCAACACTAACACAAGTGCGAAAAGTGGTTTTTCCACACTAATACAAGTGCAAAAGTGGTTTCCTGCACAAACACAAGTGCGAAAAGTGGTTTTTCAACACTAACACAAGTGTGAAAAGTGGTTTTTCAACACTAACACAGGTGCGAAAAGTGTTTTTTCCACACTAATACAAGTGCAAAAGTGGTTTCCTGCACCAACACAAGTGCAAAAAGTGGTTTTTCAACACTAACACAAGTGCGAAAAGTGGTTTTTCAACACTAACACAAGTGCGAAAAGTGGTTTTTCAACACTAACACAAGTGCTAAAAGTGGTTTTTCCACACTAATACAAGTGTAAAAGTGGTTTCCTGCACCAACACAAGTGCGAAAAGTGGTTTTTCAACATTAACACAAGTGCGAAAAGTGGTTTTTCAACACTATCACAAGTGCAAAAAGTGTTTTTTCCACACTAATACAAGTGCAAAAGTGGTTTCCTGCACCAACACAAGTGCGAAAAGTGGTTTTTCAACACTAACACAAGTGCGAAAAGTGCTTTTTCAACACTAACACAAGTGCGAAAAGTGGTTTTTCAACACTAACACAAGTGCGAAAAGTGGTTTTCCCACATGAATACAAGTGCAAAAGTGGTTTCCTGCACCAACACAAGTGCGAAAAGTGGTTTTTCAACACTAACACAAGTGCGTAAAGTGGTTTTTCAACACTATCACAAGTGCAAAAAGTGTTTTTTCCACACTAATATAAGTGCAAAAGTGGTTTCCTGCACCAACACAAGTGCGAAAAGTGGTTTTTCAACACTAACACAAGTGCGAAAAGTGGTTTTTCAACACTATCACAAGTGCAAAAAGTGTTTTTTCCACACTAATACAAGTGCAAAAGTGGTTTCCTGCACCAACACAAGTGCGAAAAGTGGTTTTTCAACACTAACACAAGTGCGAAAAGTGGTTTTTCAACACTAACACAAGTGCGAAAAGTGGTTTTTCAACACTAACACAAGTGCGAAAAGTGGTTTTTCAACACTAACACAAGTGCAAAAAGTGTTTTTTCCACACTAATACAAGTGCAAAAGTGGTTTCCTGCACCAACACAAGTGCGAAAAGTGGTTTTTCAACACTAACACAAGTGCGAAAAGTGGGTTTTCCACACTAATACAAGTGCAAAAGTGGTTTCCTGCATCAACACAAGTGCGAAAAGTGGTTTTTCAACACTAACACAAGTGTGAAAAGTAGTTTTTCAACACTATCACAAGTGCGAAAAGTGGTTTTTCAACACTAACACAAGTGCGAAAAGTGGTTTCCTGCACTAACACAAGTGCAAAAGTGGTTTTTCAACACTATCACAAGTGCGAAAAGTGGTTTTTCAACACTATCACAAGTGCAAAAAGTGTTTTTTCCACACTAATACAAGTGCAAAAGTGGTTTCCTGCACCAACACAAGTGCGAAAAGTGGTTTTTCAACACTAACACAAGTGCGAAAAGTGGTTTTTCAACACTAACACAAGTGCAAAAAGTGGTTTTTTCCACACTAATACAAGTGCAAAAGTGGTTTCCTGCACCAACACAAGTGCGAAAAGTGGTTTTTCAACACTAACACAAGTGCGAAAAGTGGTTTTTCAACACTAACACAAGTGCGAAAAGTGGTTTTTCAAAACTATCACAAGTGCAAAAAGTGTTTTTTCCGCACTAATACAAGTGCAAAAGTGGTTTTCCTGCACCAACACAAGTGCGAAAAGTGGTTTTTCAACACTAACACAAGTGCGAAAAGTGGTTTTTCCACACTAATACATGTGCAAAAGTGGTTTCCTGCACCAACACAAGTGCGAAAAGTGGTTTTTCAACACTAACACAAGTGCGAAAAGTGGTTTTTCAACACTAACACAAGTGCGAAAAGTGGTTTTTCAACACTAACACAAGTGCGAAAAGTGGTTTTTCAACACTAACACAAGTGCGAAAAGTGGTTTTTCAACACTATCACAAGTGCAAAAAGTGTTTTTTCCACACTAATACAAGTGCAAAAGTGGTTCCTGCACCAACACAAGTGCGAAAAGTGGTTTTTCAACACTAACACAAGTGCGAAAAGTGGTTTTTCAACACTAACACAAGTGCGAAAAGAGGTTTTTCAACACTATCACAAGTGCAAAAAGTGGTTTTTCCACACTAATACAAGTGCAAAAGTGGTTTCCTGCACCAACACAAGTACGAAAAGTGGTTTTTCAACACTAATACAAGTGCGAAAAGTGGTTTTTCAACACTAACACAAGTGCGAAAAGTGGTTTTTCGACACTAACACAAGTGCAAAAAGTGGTTTTTCCACTCTAATACAAGTGCAAAAGTGGTTTCCTGCACCAACACAAGTGCGAAAAGTGGTTTTTCGACACTAACACAAGTGCGAAATGTGGTTTTTCAACACTATCACAAGTGCAAAAAGTGTTTTTTCCACACTAATACAAGTGCAAAAGTGGTTTCCTGCACCAACACAATTGCAAAAAGTTGTTTTTCAACACTAACACAAGTGCGAAAAGTGGTTTTTCAACACTATCACATGTGCAAAAAGTGTTTTTTCCACACTAATACAAGTGCAAAAGTGGTTTCCTGCACCAACACAAGTGCGAAAAGTGGTTTTTCAACAGTAACACAAGTGCGAAAAGTGGTTTTTCCACACTAATACAAGTGCAAAAGTGGTTTCCTGCACCAACACAAGTGCGAAAAGTGGTTTTTCAACACTAACACAAGTGCGAAAAGTGGTTTTTCAACACTAACACAAGTGCGAAAAGTGGTTTTTCAACACTAACACAAGTGCTAAAAGTGGTTTTTCAACACTAACACAAGTGCGAAAAGTGGTTTTTCAACACTAATACAAGTGCAAAAGTGGTTTCCTGCACCAACACAAGTGCGGAAAGTGGTTTTTCAACACTAACACAAGTGTGAAAAGTGGTTTTTCAACACTATCACAAGTGCAAAAAGTGGTTTTTCCACACTAATACAAGTGCAAAAGTGGTTTCCTGCACCAACACAAGTGCGAAAAGTGGTTTTTCAACACTAACACAAGTGCGAAAAGTGGTTTTTCAACACTAACACAAGTGCGAAAAGTGGTTTTTCCACACTAATACAAGTGCAAAAGTGGTTTCCTGCACCAACACAAGTGTGAAAAGTGGTTTTTCAACACTAACACAAGTGCGAAAAGTGGTTTATCAACACTAACACAACTGCGAAAAGTGGTTTTTCCACACTAATACAAGTGCAAAAGTGGTTTCCTGCACCAACACAAGTGCGAAAAGTGGTTTTTCAACACTAACACAAGTGTGAAAAGTAGTTTTTCAACACTATCGCAAGTGCAAAAAGTGTTTTTTCCACACTAATACAAGTGCAAAAGTGGTTTCCTGCACCAACACAAGTGCGAAAAGTGGTTTTTCAACACTATCACAAGTGCGAAAAGTGGTTTTTCAACACTAACACAAGTGCGAAAAGTGGTTTTTCCACACTAATACAAGTGCAAAAGTGGTTTCCTGCATCAACACAAGTGCGAAAAGTGGTTTTTCAACACTAACACAAGTGCGAAAAGTGGTTTTTCAACACTATCACAAGTGCAAAAAGTGTTTTTCCACACTAATACAAGTGCAAAAGTGGTTTCCTGCACCAACACAAGTGCGAAAAGTTGTTTTTCAACACTATCACAAGTGCGAAAAGTGGTTTTTCAACACTATCACAAGTGCAAAAAGTGTTTTTTCCACACTAATACAAGTGCAAAAGTGGTTTCCTGCACCAACACAAGTGCGAAAAGTGGTTTTTCAACACTAACACAAGTGCGAAAAGTGGTTTTTCAACAATATCACAAGTGCAAAAAGTGTTTTTTCAACACTAACACAAGTGCGAAAAGTGGTTTTTCCACACTAATACAAGTGCAAAAGTGGTTTCCTGCACCAACACAAGTGCGAAAAGTGGTTTTTCAACAATAACACAAGTGCGAAAAGTGGTTTTTCAACACTAATACAATTGCAAAAGTGGTTTCCTGCACCAACACAAATGCGAAAAGTGGTTTTTCAACACTAACACAAGTGCGAAAAGTGGTTTTTCCACACTAATACAAGTGCAAAAGTGGTTTCCTGCACCAACACAATTGCGAAAAGTGGTTTTTCAACACTAACACAAGTGCGAAAAGTGGTTTTTCAACACTATCATATGTGCAAAAAGTGTTTTTTCCACACTAATACAAGTGCAAAAGTGGTTTCCTGCACCAACACAAGTGCGAAAAGTGGTTTTTCAACACTAACACAAGTGCGAAAAGTGGTTTTTCAACACTAACACAAGTGCGAAAAGTGGTTTTTCAACACTATCACAAGTGCAAAAAGTGTTTTTTCCACACTAATACAAGTGCAAAAGTGGTTTCCTGCACCAACACAAGTGCAAAAAGTGGTTTTTCCACACTAATACAAGTGCAAAAGTGGTTTCCTGCATCAACACAAGTGCGAAAAGTGGTTTTTCAACACTAACACAAGTGCGAAAAGTGGTTTTTCAACACTATCACAAGTGCAAAAAGTGTTTTTTCCACACTAATACAAGTGCAAAAGTGGTTTCCTGCACCAACACATGTGTGAAAAGTGGTTTTTCAACACTATCACAAGTGCGAAAAGTGGTTTTTCAACACTAACACAAGTGCGAAAAGTGGTTTTTCAACACTAACACAAGTGCGAAAAGTGGTTTTTCCACACTAATACAAGTGCAAAAGTGGTTTCCTGCACCAACACAAGTGCGAAAAGTGGTTTTTCAACACTAACACAAGTGCGAAAAGTGGTTTTTCAACACTATCACAAGTGCAAAAAGTGTTTTTTCCACACTAATACAAGTGCAAAAGTGGTTTCCTGCACCAACACAAGTGCAAAAAGTGGTTTTTCTACACTAACACAAGTGCAAAAAGTGGTTTTTCAACACTACACAAGTGCGAAAAGTGGTTTTTCCACACTAATACAAGTGCAAAAGTGGTTTCCTGCACCAACACAAGTGCGAAAAGTGGTTTTTCAACACTAACACAAGTGCGAAAAGTGGTTTTTCAACACTAATACAATTGCAAAAGTGGTTTCCTGCACCAACACAAATGCGAAAAGTGGTTTTTCAACACTAACACAAGTGCGAAAAGTGGTTTTTCCACACTAATACAATTGCAAAAGTGGTTTCCTGCACCAACACAAGTGCGAAAAGTGGTTTTTCGACACTAACACAAGTGCGAAAAGTGGTTTTCAACACTATCACAAGTGCAAAAAGTGTTTTTTCCACACTAATACAAGTGCAAAAGTGGTTTCCTGCACCAACACAAGTGCGAAAAGTGGTTTTTCAACACTAACACAAGTGCGAAAAGTGGTTTTTCAACACTAATACAATTGCAAAAGTGGTTTCCTGCACCAACACAAATGCGAAAAGTGGTTTTTCAACACTAACACAAGTGCGAAAAGTGGTTTTTCCACACTAATACAATTGCAAAAGTGGTTTCCTGCACCAACACAAGTGCGAAAAGTGGTTTTTCGACACTAACACAAGTGCGAAAAGTGGTTTTCAACACTATCACAAGTGCAAAAAGTGTTTTTTCCACACTAATACAAGTGCAAAAGTGGTTTCCTGCACCAACACAAGTGCGAAAAGTGGTTTTTCAACACTAACACAAGTGCGAAAAGTGGTTTTTCAACACTAACACAAGTGCGAAAAGTGTTTTTTCCACACTAATACAAGTGCAAAAGTGGTTTCCTGCACCAACACAAGTGCGAAAAGTGGTTTTTCAACACTAACACAAGTGCGAAAAGTGGTTTTTCAACACCAACACAAGTGCGAAAAGTGGTTTTTCAACACTAACACAAGTGCGAAAAGTGGTTTTTCCACACTAATACAAGTGCAAAAGTGGTTTCCTGCACCAACACAAGTGCGAAAAGTTGTTTTTCAACACTATCACAAGTGCGAAAAGTGGTTTTTCAACACTATCACAAGTGCAAAAAGTGTTTTTTCCACACTAATACAAGTGCAAAAGTGGTTTCCTGCACCAACACAAGTGCGAAAAGTGGTTTTTCAACACTAACACAAGTGCGAAAAGTGGTTTTTCAACAATATCACAAGTGCAAAAAGTGTTTTTTCAACACTAACACAAGTGCGAAAAGTGGTTTTTCCACACTAATACAAGTGCAAAAGTGGTTTCCTGCACCAACACAAGTGCGAAAAGTGGTTTTTCAACACTAACACAAGTGCGAAAAGTGGTTTTTCCACACTAATACAAGTGCAAAAGTGGTTTCCTGCACCAACACAAGTGTGAAAAGTGGTTTTTCAACACTAACACAAGTGCGAAAAGTGGTTTTTCAACACTAACACAACTGCGAAAAGTGGTTTTTCCACACTAATACAAGTGCAAAAGTGGTTTCCTGCACCAACACAAGTGCGAAAAGTGGTTTTTCAACACTAACACAAGTGTGAAAAGTAGTTTTTCAACACTATCGCAAGTGCAAAAAGTGTTTTTTCCACACTAATACAAGTGCAAAAGTGGTTTCCTGCACCAACACAAGTGCGAAAAGTGGTTTTTCAACACTATCACAAGTGCGAAAAGTGGTTTTTCAACAATATCACAAGTGCAAAAAGTGTTTTTTCAACACTAACACAAGTGCGAAAAGTGGTTTTTCCAAACTAATACAAGTGCAAAAGTGGTTTCCTGCACCAACACAAGTGCGAAAAGTGGTTTTTCAACACTAACACAAGTGCGAAAAGTGGTTTTTCCACACTAATACAAGTGCAAAAGTGGTTTCCTGCACCAACACAAGTGTGAAAAGTGGTTTTTCAACACTAACACAAGTGCGAAAAGTGGTTTTTCAACACTAACACAAGTGCGAAAAGTGGTTTTTCAACACTAACACAAGTGCGAAAAGTGGTTTTTCAACACTATCACAAGTGCAAAAAGTGGTTTTTCCACACTAATACAAGTGCAAAAGTGGTTTCCTGCACCAACACAAGTACGAAAAGTGGTTTTTCAACACTAATACAAGTGCGAAAAGTGGTTTTTCAACACTAACACAAGTGCGAAAAGTGGTTTTTCCACACTAACACAAGTGCAAAAAGTGGTTTTTCCACTCTAATACAAGTGCAAAAGTGGTTTCCTGCACCAACACAAGTGCGAAAAGTGGTTTTTCGACACTAACACAAGTGCGAAATGTGGTTTTTCAACACTATCACAAGTGCAAAAAGTGTTTTTTCCACACTAATACAAGTGCAAAAGTGGTTTCCTGCACCAACACAATTGCAAAAAGTTGTTTTTCAACACTAACACAAGTGCGAAAAGTGGTTTTTCAACACTATCACATGTGCAAAAAGTGTTTTTTCCACACTAATACAAGTGCAAAAGTGGTTTCCTGCACCAACACAAGTGCGAAAAGTGGTTTTTCAACAGTAACACAAGTGCGAAAAGTGGTTTTTCCACACTAATACAAGTGCAAAAGTGGTTTCCTGCACCAACACAAGTGCGAAAAGTGGTTTTTCAACACTAACACAAGTGCGAAAAGTGGTTTTTCAACACTAACACAAGTGCGAAAAGTGGTTTTTCAACACTAACACAAGTGCGAAAAGTGGTTTTTCAACACTAACACAAGTGCGAAAAGTGGTTTTTCAACACTAATACAAGTGCAAAAGTGGTTTCCTGCACCAACACAAGTGCGGAAAGTGGTTTTTCAACACTAACACAAGTGTGAAAAGTGGTTTTTCAACACTATCACAAGTGCAAAAAGTGGTTTTTCCACACTAATACAAGTGCAAAAGTGGTTTTTCAACACTAACACAAGTGCGAAAAGTGGTTTTTCAACACTAACACAAGTGCGAAAAGTGGTTTTTCCACACTAATACAAGTGCAAAAGTGGTTTCCTGCACCAACACAAGTGTGAAAAGTGGTTTTTCAACACTAACACAAGTGCGAAAAGTGGTTTTTCAACACTAACACAACTGCGAAAAGTGGTTTTTCCACACTAATACAAGTGCAAAAGTGGTTTCCTGCACCAACACAAGTGCGAAAAGTGGTTTTTCAACACTAACACAAGTGTGAAAAGTAGTTTTTCAACACTATCGCAAGTGCAAAAAGTGTTTTTTCCACACTAATACAAGTGCAAAAGTGGTTTCCTGCACCAACACAAGTGCGAAAAGTGGTTTTTCAACACTATCACAAGTGCGAAAAGTGGTTTTTCAACACTAACACAAGTGCGAAAAGTGGTTTTTCCACACTAATACAAGTGCAAAAGTGGTTTCCTGCATCAACACAAGTGCGAAAAGTTGTTTTTCAACACTATCACAAGTGCGAAAAGTGGTTTTTCAACACTATCACAAGTGCAAAAAGTGTTTTTTCCACACTAATACAAGTGCAAAAGTGGTTTCCTGCACCAACACAAGTGCGAAAAGTGGTTTTTCAACACTAACACAAGTGCGAAAAGTGGTTTTTCAACAATATCACAAGTGCAAAAAGTGTTTTTTCAACACTAACACAAGTGCGAAAAGTGGTTTTTCCACACTAATACAAGTGCAAAAGTGGTTTCCTGCACCAACACAAGTGCGAAAAGTGGTTTTTCAACACTAACTCAAGTGCGAAAAGTGGTTTTTCAACACTAATACAATTGCAAAAGTGGTTTCCTGCACCAACACAAATGCGAAAAGTGGTTTTTCAACACTAACACAAGTGCGAAAAGTGGTTTTTCCACACTAATACAAGTGCAAAAGTGGTTTCCTGCACCAACACAATTGCGAAAAGTGGTTTTTCAACACTAACACAAGTGCGAAAAGTGGTTTTTCAACACTATCATATGTGCAAAAAGTGTTTTTTCCACATTAATACAAGTGCAAAAGTGGTTTCCTGCACCAACACAAGTGCAAAAAGTGGTTTTTCAACACTAACACAAGTGCGAAAAGTGGTTTTTCAACACTAACACAAGTGCGAAAAGTGGTTTTTCAACACTATCACAAGTGCAAAAAGTGTTTTTTCCACACTAATACAAGTGCAAAAGTGGTTTCCTGCACCAACACAAGTGCAAAAAGTGGTTTTTCCACACTAATACAAGTGCAAAAGTGGTTTCCTGCATCAACACAAGTGCGAAAAGTGGTTTTTCAACACTAACACAAGTGCGAAAAGTGGTTTTTCAACACTATCACAAGTGCAAAAAGTGTTTTTTCCACACTAATACAAGTGCAAAAGTGGTTTCCTGCACCAACACATGTGTGAAAAGTGGTTTTTCAACACTATCACAAGTGCGAAAAGTGGTTTTTCAACACTAACACAAGTGCGAAAAGTGGTTTTTCAACACTAACACAAGTGCGAAAAGTGGTTTTTCCACACTAATACAAGTGCAAAAGTGGTTTCCTGCACCAACACAAGTGCGAAAAGTGGTTTTTCAACACTAACACAAGTGCGAAAAGTGGTTTTTCAACACTATCACAAGTGCAAAAAGTGTTTTTTCCACACTAATACAAGTGCAAAAGTGGTTTCCTGCACCAACACAAGTGCAAAAAGTGGTTTTTCTACACTAACACAAGTGCAAAAAGTGGTTTTTCAACACTATCACAAGTGCAAAAAGTGTTTTTTCAACACTACACAAGTGCGAAAAGTGGTTTTTCCACACTAATACAAGTGCAAAAGTGGTTTCCTGCACCAACACAAGTGCGAAAAGTGGTTTTTCAACACTAACACAAGTGCGAAAAGTGGTTTTTCAACACTAATACAATTGCAAAAGTGGTTTCCTGCACCAACACAAATGCGAAAAGTGGTTTTTCAACACTAACACAAGTGCGAAAAGTGGTTTTTCCACACTAATACAATTGCAAAAGTGGTTTCCTGCACCAACACAAGTGCGAAAAGTGGTTTTTCGACACTAACACAAGTGCGAAAAGTGGTTTTCAACACTATCACAAGTGCAAAAAGTGTTTTTTCCACACTAATACAAGTGCAAAAGTGGTTTCCTGCACCAACACAAGTGCGAAAAGTGGTTTTTCAACACTAACACAAGTGCGAAAAGTGGTTTTTCAACACTAACACAAGTGCGAAAAGTGTTTTTTCCACACTAATACAAGTGCAAAAGTAGTTTCCTGCACCAACACAAGTGCGAAAAGTGGTTTTTCAACACTAACACAAGTGCGAAAAGTGGTTTTTCAACACCAACACAAGTGCGAAAAGTGGTTTTTCAACACTAACACAAGTGCGAAAAGTGGTTTTTCCACACTAATACAAGTGCAAAAGTGGTTTCCTGCACCAACACAAGTGCGAAAAGTTGTTTTTCAACACTATCACAAGTGCGAAAAGTGGTTTTTCAACACTATCACAAGTGCAAAAAGTGTTTTTTCCACACTAATACAAGTGCAAAAGTGGTTTCCTGCACCAACACAAGTGCGAAAAGTGGTTTTTCAACACTAACACAAGTGCGAAAAGTGGTTTTTCAACAATATCACAAGTGCAAAAAGTGTTTTTTCAACACTAACACAAGTGCGAAAAGTGGTTTTTCCACACTAATACAAGTGCAAAAGTGGTTTCCTGCACCAACACAAGTGCGAAAAGTGGTTTTTCAACACTAACACAAGTGCGAAAAGTGGTTTTTCAACACTAATAAAATTGCAAAAGTGGTTTCCTGCACCAACACAAATGCGAAAAGTGGTTTTTCAACACTACCACAAGTGCGAAAAGTGGTTTTTCAACACTAACACAAGTGCGAAAAGTGGTTTTTCAACACTAACACAAGTGCGAAAAGTGGTTTTTCCACACTAATACAAGTGCAAAAGTGGTTTCCTGCACCAACACAAGTGCGAAAAGTGGTTTTTCAACACTAACACAAGTGCGAAAAGTGGTTTTTCAACACTATCACAAGTGCAAAAAGTGTTTTTTCCACACTAATACAAGTGCAAAAGTGGTTTCCTGCACCAACACAAGTGCAAAAAGTGGTTTTTCTACACTAACACAAGTGCAAAAAGTGGTTTTTCAACACTATCACAAGTGCAAAAAGTGTTTTTTCAACACTACACAAGTGCGAAAAGTGGTTTTTCCACACTAATACAAGTGCAAAAGTGGTTTCCTGCACCAACACAAGTGCGAAAAGTGGTTTTTCAACACTAACACAAGTGCGAAAAGTGGTTTTTCAACACTAATACAATTGCAAAAGTGGTTTCCTGCACCAACACAAATGCGAAAAGTGGTTTTTCAACACTAACACAAGTGCGAAAAGTGGTTTTTCCACACTAATACAATTGCAAAAGTGGTTTCCTGCACCAACACAAGTGCGAAAAGTGGTTTTTCGACACTAACACAAGTGCGAAAAGTGGTTTTCAACACTATCACAAGTGCAAAAAGTGTTTTTTCCACACTAATACAAGTGCAAAAGTGGTTTCCTGCACCAACACAAGTGCGAAAAGTGGTTTTTCAACACTAACACAAGTGCGAAAAGTGGTTTTTCAACACCAACACAAGTGCGAAAAGTGGTTTTTCAACACTAACACAAGTGCGAAAAGTGGTTTTCCACACTAATACAAGTGCAAAAGTGGTTTCCTGCACCAACACAAGTGCGAAAAGTTGTTTTTCAACACTATCACAAGTGCGAAAAGTGGTTTTTCAACACTATCACAAGTGCAAAAAGTGTTTTTTCCACACTAATACAAGTGCAAAAGTGGTTTCCTGCACCAACACAAGTGCGAAAAGTGGTTTTTCAACACTAACACAAGTGCGAAAAGTGGTTTTTCAACAATATCACAAGTGCAAAAAGTGTTTTTTCAACACTAACACAAGTGCGAAAAGTGGTTTTTCCACACTAATACAAGTGCAAAAGTGGTTTCCTGCACACAAGTGCGAAAAGTGGTTTTTCAACACTAACACAAGTGCGAAAAGTGGTTTTTCAACACTAACACAAGTGCGAAAAGTGGTTTTTCAACACTAATACAATTGCAAAAGTGGTTTCCTGCACCAACACAAATGCGAAAAGTGGTTTTTCAACACTAACACAAGTGCGAAAAGTGGTTTTTCCACACTAATACAAGTGCAAAAGTGGTTTCCTGCACCAACACAATTGCGAAAAGTGGTTTTTCAACACTAACACAAGTGCGAAAAGTGGTTTTTCAACACTAACACAAGTGCGAAAAGTGTTTTTTCAACACTAATACAATTGCAAAAGTGGTTTCCTGCACCAACACAAATGCGAAAAGTGGTTTTTCAACACTAACACAAGTGCGAAAAGTGGTTTTTCCACACTAATACAAGTGCAAAAGTGGTTTCCTGCACCAACACAATTGCGAAAAGTGGTTTTTCAACACTAACACAAGTGCGAAAAGTGGTTTTTCAACACTATCATATGTGCAAAAAGTGTTTTTTCCACACTAATACAAGTGCAAAAGTGGTTTCCTGCACCAACACAAGTGCGAAAAGTGGTTTTTCAACACTAACACAAGTGCGAAAGTGGTTTTTCAACACTAACACAAGTGCGAAAAGTGGTTTTTCAACACTATCACAAGTGCAAAAAGTGTTTTTTCCACACTAATACAAGTGCAAAAGTGGTTTCCTGCACCAACACAAGTGCAAAAAGAGGTTTTTCCACACTAATACAAGTGCAAAAGTGGTTTCCTACATCAACACAAGTGCGAAAAGTGGTTTTTCAACACTAACACAAGTGCGAAAAGTGGTTATTCAACACTATCACAAGTGCAAAAAGTGTTTTTTCCACACTAATACAAGTGCAAAAGTGGTTTCCTGCACCAACACATGTGTGAAAAGTGGTTTTTCAACACTATCACAAGTGTGAAAAGTGGTTTTTCAACACTAACACAAGTGCGAAAAGTGGTTTTTCAACACTAACACAATTGCGAAAAGTGGTTTTTCCACACTAATACAAGTGCAAAAGTGGTTTCCTGCACCAACACAAGTGCGAAAAGTGGTTTTTCAACACTAACACAAGTGCGAAAACTGGTTTTTCAACACTATCACAAGTGCAAAAAGTGTTTTTTCCACACTAATACAAGTGCAAAAGTGGTTTCCTGCACCAACACAAGTGCAAAATGTGGTTTTTCAACACTAACACAAGTGCAAAAAGTGGTTTTTCAACACTATCACAAGTGCAAAAAGTGTTTTTTCAACACTAACACAAGTGCGAAAAGTGGTTTTTCCACACTAATACAAGTGCGAAAAGTGGTTTTTCAACACTAACACAAGTGCGAAAAGTTGTTTTTCAACACTAACACAAGTGCGAAAAGTGGTTTTTCAACACTAACACAAGTGCGAAAAGTGGTTTTTCAACACTATCACAAGTGCAAAAAGTGTTTTTTCCACACTAATACAAGTGCAAAAGTGGTTTCCTGCACCAACACAAGTGCAAAAAGTGGTTTTTCCACACTAATACAAGTGCAAAAGTGGTTTCCTGCATCAACACAAGTGCGAAAAGTGGTTTTTCAACACTAACACAAGTGCGAAAAGTGGTTTTTCAACACTATCACAAGTGCAAAAAGTGTTTTTTCCACACTAATACAAGTGCAAAAGTGGTTTCCTGCACCAACACATGTGTGAAAAGTGGTTTTTCAACACTATCACAAGTGCGAAAAGTGGTTTTTCAACACTAACACAAGTGCGAAAAGTGGTTTTTCAACACTAACACAAGTGCGAAAAGTGGTTTTTCCACACTAATACAAGTGCAAAAGTGGTTCCTGCACCAACACAAGTGCGAAAAGTGGTTTTCAACACTAACACAAGTGCGAAAAGTGGTTTTTCAACACTATCACAAGTGCAAAAAGTGTTTTTTTCCACACTAATACAAGTGCAAAAGTGGTTTCCTGCACCAACACAAGTGCAAAAGTGGTTTTTCTACACTAACACAAGTGCAAAAAGTGGTTTTTCAACACTATCACAAGTGCAAAAAGTGTTTTTTCAACACTACACAAGTGCGAAAAGTGGTTTTTCCACACTAATACAAGTGCAAAAGTGGTTTCCTGCACCAACACAAGTGCGAAAAGTGGTTTTTCAACACTAACACAAGTGCGAAAGTGGTTTTTCAACACTAATACAATTGCAAAAGTGGTTTCCTGCACCAACACAAATGCGAAAAGTGGTTTTTCAACACTAACACAAGTGCGAAAAGTGGTTTTTCCACACTAATACAATTGCAAAAGTGGTTTCCTGCACCAACACAAGTGCGAAAAGTGTTTTTCGACGCTAACACAAGTGCGAAAAAGTGGTTTTCAACACTATCACAAGTGCAAAAAGTGTTTTTTCCACACTAATACAAGTGCAAAAGTGGTTTCCTGCACCAACACAAGTGCGAAAAGTGGTTTTTCACACTAACACAAGTGCGAAAAGTGGTTTTTCAACACTAACACAAGTGCGAAAAGTGTTTTTTTCCACACTAATACAAGTGCAAAAGTGGTTTCCTGCACCAACACAAGTGCGAAAAGTGGTTTTTCAACACTAACACAAGTGCGAAAAGTGGTTTTTCAACACCAACACAAGTGCGAAAAGTGGTTTTTCAACACTAACACAAGTGCGAAAAGTGGTTTTTCCACACTAATACAAGTGCAAAAGTGGTTTCCTGCACCAACACAAGTGCGAAAAGTTGTTTTTCAACACTATCACAAGTGCGAAAAGTGGTTTTTCAACACTATCACAAGTGCAAAAAGTGTTTTTTCCACACTAATACAAGTGCAAAAGTGGTTTCCTGCACCAACACAAGTGCGAAAAGTGGTTTTTCAACACTAACACAAGTGCGAAAAGTGGTTTTTCAACAATATCACAAGTGCAAAAAGTGTTTTTTCAACACTAACACAAGTGCGAAAAGTGGTTTTTCCACACTAATACAAGTGCAAAAGTGGTTTCCTGCACCAACACAAGTGCGAAAAGTGGTTTTTCAACATTAACACAAGTGCGAAAAGTGGTTTTTCAACACTAATAAAATTGCAAAAGTGGTTTCCTGCACCAACACAAATGCGAAAAGTGGTTTTTCAACACTACACAAGTGCGAAAAGTGGTTTTTCCAACACCTAACACAAGTGCGAAAAGTGGTTTTTCAACACTAACACAGTGCGAAAAGTGGTTTTTCCACACTAAATACAAGTGCAAAAGTGGTTTCCTGCACCAACACAAGTGCGAAAAGTGGTTTTTCAACACTAACACAAGTGCGAAAAGTGGTTTTTCAACACTATCACAAGTGCAAAAAGTGTTTTTTCCACACTAATACAAGTGCAAAAGTGGTTTCCTGCACCAACACAAGTGCAAAAAGTGGTTTTTCTACACTAACACAAGTGCAAAAAGTGGTTTTTCAACACTATCACAAGTGCAAAAAGTGTTTTTCAACACTACACAAGTGCGAAAAGTGGTTTTTCCACACTAATACAAGTGCAAAAGTGGTTTCCTGCACCAACACAAGTGCGAAAAGTGGTTTTTCAACACTAACACAAGTGCGAAAAGTGGTTTTTCAACACTAATACAATTGCAAAAGTGGTTTCCTGCACCAACACAAATGCGAAAAGTGGTTTTTCAACACTAACACAAGTGCGAAAAGTGGTTTTTCCACACTAATACAATTGCAAAAGTGTTTCCTGCACAACAAGTGCGAAAAGTGGTTTTTCGACACTAACACAAGTGCGAAAAGTGGTTTTTCAACACTATCACAAGTGCAAAAAGTGGTTTTTTCCACACTAATACAAGTGCAAAAGTGGTTTCCTGCACCAACACAAGTGCGAAAAGTGGTTTTCAACACTAACACAAGTGCGAAAAGTGGTTTTTCAACACTAACACAAGTGCGAAAAGTGTTTTTTCCACACTAATACAAGTGCAAAAGTGGTTTCCTGCACCAACACAAGTGCGAAAAGTGGTTTTTCAACACTAACACAAGTGCGAAAAGTGGTTTTTCAACACAACACAAGTGCGAAAAGTGGTTTTTCAACACTAACACAAGTGCGAAAAGTGGTTTTTCCACACTAATACAAGTGCAAAAGTGGTTTCTGCACCAACACAAGTGCGAAAAGTTGTTTTTCAACACTATCACAAGTGCGAAAAGTGGTTTTTCAACACTATCACAAGTGCAAAAAGTGTTTTTTCCACACTAATACAAGTGCAAAAGTGGTTTCCTGCACCAACACAAGTGCGAAAAGTGGTTTTTCAACACTAACACAAGTGCGAAAAGTGGTTTTTCAACAATATCACAAGTGCAAAAAGTGTTTTTTTCAACACTAACACAAGTGCGAAAAGTGGTTTTTCCACACTAATACAAGTGCAAAAGTGGTTTCCTGCACCAACACAAGTGCGAAAAGTGGTTTTTCAACACTAACACAAGTGCGAAAAGTGGTTTTTCAACACTAATACAATTGCAAAAGTGGTTTCTGCACCAACACAAATGCGAAAGTGGTTTTCAACACTAACACAAGTGCGAAAAGTGGTTTTTCCACACTAATACAAGTGCAAAAGTGGTTTCCTGCACCAACACAATTGCGAAAAGTGGTTTTTCAACACTAACACAAGTGCGAAAAGTGGTTTTTCAACACTAACACAAGTGCGAAAGGTGTTTTTTCCACACTAATACAAGTGCAAAAGTGGTTTCCTGCACCAACACAAGTGCGAAAAGTGGTTTTTCAACACTAACACAAGTGCGAAAAGTGGTTTTTCAACACTAACACAAGTGCGAAAAGTGTTTTTCAACACTATCACAAGTGCAAAAAGTGTTTTTTCCACACTAATACAAGTGCAAAAGTGGTTTCCTGCACCAACACAAGTGCAAAAAGAGGTTTTTCCACACTAATACAAGTGCAAAGTGTTTCCTGCATCAACACAAGTGCGAAAAGTGGTTTTTCAACACTAACACAAGTGCGAAAAGTGGTTTTTCAACACTATCACAAGTGCAAAAGTGTTTTTTCCACACTAATACAAGTGCAAAAGTGGTTTCCTGCACCAACACATGTGTGAAAAGTGGTTTTTCAACACTATCACAAGTGCGAAAAGTGGTTTTTCAACACTAACACAAGTGCGAAAAGTGGTTTTTCAACACTAACACAAGTGCGAAAAGTGGTTTTTCCACACTAATACAAGTGCAAAAGTGGTTTCCTGCACCAACACAAGTGCGAAAAGTGGTTTTTCAACACTAACACAAGTGCGAAAACTGGTTTTCACACTATCACAAGTGCAAAAAGTGTTTTTTCCACACTAATACAAGTGCAAAAGTGGTTTCCTGCACCAACACAAGTGCAAAAGTGGTTTTTTCAACACTAACACAAGTGCAAAAAGTGGTTTTTCAACACTATCACAAGTGCAAAAAGTGTTTTTTCAACACTAACACAAGTGCGAAAAGTGGTTTTTCCACACTAATACAAGTGCAAAAGTGGTTTCCTGCACCAACACAAGTGCGAAAAGTGGTTTTTCAACACTAACACAAGTGCGAAAAGTGGTTTTTCCACACTAATACAAGTGCAAAAGTGGTTTCCTGCACCAACACATGTGTGAAAAGTGGTTTTTCAACACTATCACAAGTGCGAAAAGTGGTTTTTCAACACTAACACAAGTGCGAAAAGTGGTTTTTCAACACTAACACAAGTGCGAAAAGTGGTTTTTCCACACTAATCACAAGTGCAAAAGTGGTTTCCAGCACCAACACAAGTGCGAAAAGTGGTTTTTCAACACTAACACAAGTGCGAAAAGTGGTTTTTCAACACTAACACAAGTGCGAAAAGTGGTTTTTCAACACTAACACAAGTGCGAAAAGTGGTTTTTCCACACTAATACAAGTGCAAAAGTGGTTTCCTGCACCAACACAAGTGCGAAAAGTGGTTTTTCAACACTAACACAAGTGCGAAAAGTGGTTTTTCCACACTAATACAAGTGCAAAAGTGGTTTCCTGCACCAACACATGTGTGAAAAGTGGTTTTTCAACACTATCACAAGTGCGAAAAGTGGTTTTTCAACACTAACACAAGTGCGAAAAGTGTTTTTCAACACTAACACAAGTGCGAAAAGTGGTTTTTCCACACTAATACAAGTGCAAAAGTGGTTTCCTGCACCAACACAAGTGCGAAAAGTGGTTTTTCAACACTAACACAAGTGCGAAAACTGGTTTTTCAACACTATCACAAGTGCAAAAAGTGTTTTTTTCCACACTAATACAAGTGCAAAAGTGGTTTCCTGCACCAACACAAGTGCAAAAAGTGGTTTTTCAACACTAACACAAGTGCGAAAAGTGGTTTTTCCACACTAATACAAGTGCAAAAGTGGTTTCCTGCACCAACACATGTGTGAAAAGTGGTTTTTCAACACTAACACAAGTGCAAAAAGTGGTTTTTCAACACTATCACAAGTGCAAAAAGTGTTTTTTCAACACTAACACAAGTGCGAAAAGTGGTTTTTCCACACTAATACAAGTGCAAAAGTGGTTTCCTGCACCAACACAAGTGCGAAAAGTGGTTTTTCAACACTAACACAAGTGCGAAAAGTGGTTTTTCCACACTAATACAATTGCAAAAGTGGTTTCCTGCACCAACACAAGTGCGAAAAGTGGTTTTTCAACACTATCACAAGTGCAAAAAGTGTTTTTTCCACACTAATACAAGTGCAAAAGTGGTTTCCTGCACCAACACAAGTGCGAAAAGTGGTTTTTCAACACTAACACAAGTGCGAAAAGTGGTTTTTCAACACTAACACAAGTGCGAAAAGTGTTTTTTCCACACTAATACAAGTGCAAAAGTGGTTTCCTGCACCAAGACAAGTGCGAAAAGTGGTTTTTCAACACTAACACAAGTGCGAAAAGTGTTTTTCAACACCAACACAAGTGCGAAAAGTGGTTTTTCAACACTAACACAAGTGCGAAAAGTGTTTTTCCACACTAATACAAGTGCAAAAGTGGTTTCCTGCACCAACACAAGTGCAAAAAGTGGTTTTTCAACACTAACACAAGTGTGAAAAGTAGTTTTTCAACACTATCGCAAGTGCAAAAAGTGTTTTTTCCACACTAATACAAGTGCAAAAGTGGTTTCCTGCACCAACACAAGTGCGAAAAAGTGGTTTTTCAACACTATCACAAGTGCGAAAAGTGGTTTTTCAACACTAACACAAGTGCGAAAAGTGGTTTTTCCACACTAATACAAGTGCAAAAGTGGTTTCCTGCATCAACACAAGTGCGAAAAGTGGTTTTTCAACACTAACACAAGTGCGAAAAGTGGTTTTTCAACACTATCACAAGTGCAAAAAGTGTTTTTCCACCACTAATAACAAGTGCAAAAGTGGTTTCCTGCACCAACACAAGTGCGAAAAGTTGTTTTTCAACACTATCACAAGTGCGAAAAGTGGTTTTTCAACACTAACACAAGTGCGAAAAGTGGTTTTTCAACACTAACACAAGTGCGGAAAGTGGTTTTTCCACACTAATACAAGTGCAAAAGTGGTTTCCTGCACCAACACAAGTGCAAAAAGTGGTTTTCAACACTAACACAAGTTCGAAAAGTGGTTTTTCAACACTATCACAAGTGCAAAAAGTGTTTTTTCCACACTAATACAAGTGCAAAAGTGGTTTCCTGCACCAACACAAGTGCGAAAAGTGGTTTTTCAACACTAACACAAGTGCGAAAAGTGGTTTTTCAACACTATCACAAGTGCAAAAAGTGTTTTTTCAACACTAACACAAGTGCGAAAAGTGGTTTTTTCCACACTAATACAAGTGCAAAAGTGGTTTCCTGCACCAACACAAGTGCGAAAAAT